>NW_027136150.1:0-122964 GCF_039906515.1 Pseudorca crassidens
GCTTTCAAGTCCTCTTGGCAGCCTTACTTCAGTATATTTTTGGACGATAGCTGTCATTTATAACTCTGCAGGTTTGTGAATTACAGTGCCCCTGAGCTCCTTTCTTCAACTCGCTTTCTTTTGAGCTGGCCGCAACACCGCAGGATGGCTTCAGGCCCTAATCTGGTTCCGGCACGGCATGCTGAGCCTTTGGTTAATTCCTCTTCCTGGTGGGAAATGAGAGTTAAATTTGCCCGTCCAGACACCTCCAGCTAGTCTCTCATTGGTTCTCGCTATTCCTGTTCATCTTCCGCAGAAATTGCAAACTGGGCCAAACAGGAGGTTAAAGGGACTGACTCTCCAAGTCGGGAGGGTGTTAGTAAAGCGTCAGGAATGTTGCACCCGAGTACCAGGGTACGAAAACTGAGACATATTTGAACACGTCTCCCGATCACATGGTTGATCATACTCTAGGTTCCACATGCATGTTTTAGCTGAAGGAAGAATACCTTAAACCTGGGTAGTTGAAACCCGTGGAATGGGTACCATGCAATATGACTTCAGAGGGTCTTCATTTGCTCACCAAACCTCTCCAATCCTATCACTGCTGCGTTTATGCCCCTGTACACATGCTTGATTCTCTTTCGGAGACATAGCAATCCATAGGTTTTAAGATACTTACTAGTCAGGTACATTCTTAGGCGTTTAATATGCGGTGTTGAGTCCATTTCGTTGAGCAAGGAGTAGCTCTTGTCTATTCCATATTTGGCTTAAGGAACTTTATCTGTGCTGATTTCAATCTCTGGTTTTATGCAGCACCCCAACTCACCTTTCCCCTTAAGCAAGCATAAGTTGGTTTTCTAAATTTGAGACCCTGTTCTGTTCTGTAATTCAGTTCCTGTGTAGCCAAGTTTACATTCCGTGTATTACTGATATCTTATGATGTTTCTTTTTCTGTGTGACTTATTTCAGTTAGAATCATCATACCTGAATCCACTCATTGTGCTGCTAAGGGCCTGATGACATAGATTTCATTGCAGAGTGATATTGCTTTGTAAGTAAATACCACAACTTCTTTATCCATTTTTCACTTTCTGCGATGTTGAACTTGTACTGTAAACGAGGTTCTTGTAAACAGAGGCGTCCCAAACTTTGGGGTGGCTGTGTCTTTTTGATTTTAATTTCCCTAATCTATAGGACCATAAGTGGAAGTGCCCTAGGCTCTGTTGCTTTGTTTTTTAGATGTTTCAGGAAACACCATACACTTCTCCCGAGTGTCTGTTGGCAATTTACATCCCGCCCATCAGCATAACAAGGCTCCCAGTTCTCCATGGCCTGTCCTGCCGTTCTGGATTTTACACTTTTTTCAGATGGCCCTTTTGACCGGGGGGAAGTGAGACTTCATTGTAGTGCAGATTTCCTTTGCAAGCTTGATTGGTTGGCCAAAAAGGGCGTATGAGTTTTTTCCTGAATATATTCAGGAAAAAACGCATACGCCCTTTTTGGCCAAGTGCATCATTGTGGACGTTCTGCCTCTTTTCCTATGCTTTCAATGCAATTCCAGTCTACCTCCTGAAATCGGTTTCCTGCAATTCTGCCCCGCTTTCAAGTCCTCTTGGCAGCCTTACTTCAGTATATTTTTGGACGATAGCTGTCATTTATAACTCTGCAGGTTTGTGAATTACAGTGCCCCTGAGCTCCTTTCTTCAACTCGCTTTCTTGTGAGCTGGCCGCAACACCGCAGGATGGCTTCAGGCCCTAATCTGGTTCCGGCACGGCACGCTGAGCCTTTGGTTAATTCCTCTTCCTGGTGGGAAATGAGAGTTAAATTTGCCCGTCCAGACACCTCCAGCTAGTCTCTCATTGGTTCTCGCTATTCCTGTTCATCTTCCGCAGAAATTGCAAACTGGGCCAAACAGGAGGTTAAAGGGACTGACTCTCCAAGTCGGGAGGGTGTTAGTAAAGCGTCTGGAATGTTGCACCCGAGTACCAGGGTACGAAAACTGAGACATATTTGAACACGTCTCCCGATCACATGGTTGATCAGACTCTAGGTTCCACATGCATGTTTTACCTGAAGGAAGAATACCTTAAACCTGGGTAGTTGAAACCCGTGGAATGGGTACCATGCAATATGACTTCAAAGGGTCTTCATTTGCTCACCGAACCTCTCCAATCCTATCACTGCTGTGTTTATGCCCCTGTACACATGATTGATTCTCTTTCGGAGACATAGCAATCCATAGGTTTTAAGATACTTACTAGTCAGGTACATTCTTAGGCGTTTAATATGCGGTGTTGAGTCCATTACTTTGAGCAAGAGTAGCTCTTGTCTATTCCATATTTGGCTTAAGGAACTTTATCTGTGCTCATTTCAATCTCTGGTTTTATGCAGCACCCCAACTCACATTTCCCCTTAAGCAAGCATAAGTTGGTTTTCTAAATTTGAGACCCTGTTCTGTTCTGTGATTCAGTTCATGTGTAGCCAAGTTTACATTCCGTGTATTACTGATATCTTATGATGTTTCTTTTTCTGTGTGACTTATTTCAGTTAGAATCATCATACCTGAATCCACTCATTGTGCTGCTAAGGGCCTGATGACATAGATTTCATTGCTGAGTGATATTGCTTTGTAAGTAAATACCACAACTTCTTTATCCATTTTTCACTTTCTGCGATGTTGAACTTGTACTGTAAACGAGGTTCTTGTAAACAGAGGCGTCCCAAACTTTGGGGTGGCTGTGTCTTTTTGATTTTAATTTCCCTAAGCTATAGGACCATAAGTGGAAGTGCCCTAGGCTCTGTTGCTTTGTTTTTTAGATGTTTCAGGAAACACCATACACTTCTCCCGAGTGTCTGTTGGCAATTTACATCCCGCCCATCAGCATAACAAGGCTCCCAGTTCTCCATGGCCTGTCCTGCCTTTCTGGATTTTACACTTTTTTCAGATGGCCCTTTTGACCGGGGGGAAGTGAGACTTCATTGTAGTGCAGATTTCCTTTGCAAGCTTGCTTGGTTGGCCAAAAAGGGCGTATGCGTTTTTTCCTGAATATATTCAGGAAAAAACGCATACGCCCTTTTTGGCCAAGTGCATCATTGTGGACGTTCTGCCTCTTTTCCTATGCTTTCAATGCAATTCCAGTCTACCTCCTGAAATCGGTTTCCTGCAATTCTGCCCCGCTTTCAAGTCCTCTTGGCAGCCTTACTTCAGTATATTTTTGGACGATAGCTGTCATTTATAACTCTGCAGGTTTGTGAATTACAGTGGCCCTGAGCTCCTTTCTTCAACTTGCTTTCTTTTGAGCTGGCCGCAACACCGCAGGATGGCTTCAGGCCCTAATCTGGTTCCGGCAGGGCACGCTGAGCCTTTGGTTAATTCCTCTTCCTGGTGGGAAATGAGAGTTAAATTTGCCCGTCCAGACACCTCCAGCTAGTCTCTCATTGGTTCTCGCTATTCCTGTTCATCTTCCGCAGAAATTGCAAACTGGGCCAAACAGGAGGTTAAAGGGACTGACTCTCCAAGTCGGGAGGGTGTTAGTAAAGCGTCTGGAATGTTGCACCCGAGTACCAGGGTACGAAAACTGAGACATATTTGAACACGTCTCCCGATCACATGGTTGATCATACTCTAGGTTCCACATGCATGTTTTAGCTGAAGGAAGAATAACTTAAACCTGGGTAGTTGAAACCCATGGAATGGGTACTATGCAATATGACTTCAAAGGGTCTTCATTTGCTCACCGAACCTCTCCAATCCCATCACTGCTGCGTTTATGCCCCTGTACACATGCTTGATTCTCTTTCGGAGACATAGCAATCCATAGGTTTTAAGATACTTACTAGTCAGGTACATTCTTAGGCATTTAATATGCGGTGTTGAGTCCATTTCATTGAGCAAGAAGTAGCTCTTGTCTATTCCATATTTGGCTTAAGGAACTTTATCTGTGTTCATTTCAATCTCTGGTTTTATGCAGCACCCCAACTCACCTTTACCCTTAAGCAAGCATAAGTTGGTTTTCTAAATTTGAGACCCTGTTCTGTTCTGTAATTCAGTTCCTGTGTAGCCAAGTTTACATTCCGTGTATTACTGATATCTTATGATGTTTCTTTTTCTGTGTGACTTATTTCAGTTAGAATCATCATACCTGAATCCACTCATTGTGCTGCTAAGGGCCTGATGACATAGATTTCATTGCTGAGTGATATTGCTTTGTAAGTAAATACCACAACTTCTTTATCCATTTTTCACTTTCTGCGATGTTGAACTTGTACTGTAAACGAGGTTCTTGTAAACAGAGGCGTCCCAAACTTTGGGGTGGCTGTGTCTTTTTGATTTTAATTTCCCTAAGCTATAGGACCATAAGTGGAAGTGCCCTAGGCTCTGTTGCTTTGTTTTTTAGATGTTTCAGGAAACACCATACACTTCTCCCGAGTGTCTGTTGGCAATTTACATCCCGCCCATCAGCATAACAAGGCTCCCAGTTCTCCATGGCCTGTCCTGCCTTTCTGGATTTTACACTTTTTTCAGATGGCCCTTTTGACCGGGGGGAAGTGAGACTTCATTGTAGTGCAGATTTCCTTTGCAAGCTTGCTTGGTTGGCCAAAAAGGGCGTATGCGTTTTTTCCTGAATATATTCAGGAAAAAACGCATACGCCCTTTTTGGCCAAGTGCATCATTGTGGACGTTCTGCCTCTTTTCCTATGCTTTCAATGCAATTCCAGTCTACCTCCTGAAATCGGTTTCCTGCAATTCTGCCCCGCTTTCAAGTCCTCTTGGCAGCCTTACTTCAGTATATTTTTGGACGATAGCTGTCATTTATAACTCTGCAGGTTTGTGAATTACAGTGCCCCTGAGCTCCTTTCTTCAACTCGCTTTCTTTTGAGCTGGCCGCAACACCGCAGGATGGCTTCAGGCCCTAATCTGGTTCCGGCACGGCATGCTGAGCCTTTGGTTATTTCCTCTTCCTGGTGGGAAATGAGAGTTAAATTTGCCCGTCCAGACACCTCCAGCTAGTCTCTCATTGGTTCTCGCTATTCCTGTTCATCTTCCGCAGAAATTGCAAACTGGGCCAAACAGGAGGTTAAAGGGACTGACTCTCCAAGTCGGGAGGGTGTTAGTAAAGCGTCTGGAATGTTGCACCCGAGTACCAGGGTACGAAAACTGAGACATATTTGAACACGTCTCCCGATCACATGGTTGATCATACTCTAGGTTCCACATGCATGTTTTAGCTGAAGGAAGAATACCTTAAACCTGGGTAGTTGAAACCCGTGGAATGGGTACCATGCAATATGACTTCAGAGGGTCTTCATTTGCTCACCAAACCTCTCCAATCCTATCACTGCTGCGTTTATGCCCCTGTACACATGCTTGATTCTCTTTCGGAGACATAGCAATCCATAGGTTTTAAGATACTTACTAGTCAGGTACATTCTTAGACGTTTAATATGCGGTGTTGTGTCCATTTCGTTGAGCAAGGAGTAGCTCTTGTCTATTCCATATTTGGCTTAAGGAACTTTATCTGTGCTGATTTCAATCTCTGGTTTTATGCAGCACCCCAACTCACCTTTCCCCTTAAGCAAGCATAAGTTGGTTTTCTAAATTTGAGACCCTGTTCTGTTCTGTAATTCAGTTCCTGTGTAGCCAAGTTTACATTCCGTGTATTACTGATATCTTATGATGTTTCTTTTTCTGTGTGATTTATTTCAGTTAGAATCATCATACCTGAATCCACTCATTGTGCTGCTAAGGGCCTGATGACATAGATTTCATTGCAGAGTGATATTGCTTTGTAAGTAAATACCACAACTTCTTTATCCATTTTTCACTTTCTGCGATGTTGAACTTGTACTGTAAACGAGGTTCTTGTAAACAGAGGCGTCCCAAACTTTGGGGTGGCTGTGTCTTTTTGATTTTAATTTCCCTAAGCTATAGGACCATAAGTGGAAGTGCCCTAGGCTCTGTTGCTTTGTTTTTTAGATGTTTCAGGAAACACCATACACTTCTCCCGAGTGTCTGTTGGCAATTTACATCCCGCCCATCAGCATAACAAGGCTCCCAGTTCTCCATGGCCTGTCCTGCCTTTCTGGATTTTACACTTTTTTCAGATGGCCCTTTTGACCGGGGGGAAGTGAGACTTCATTGTAGTGCAGATTTCCTTTGCAAGCTTGCTTGGTTGGCCAAAAAGGGCGTATGAGTTTTTTCCTGAATATATTCAGGAAAAAACGCATACGCCCTTTTTGGCCAAGTGCATCATTGTGGACGTTCTGCCTCTTTTCCTATGCTTTCAATGCAATTCCAGTCTACCTCCTGAAATCGGTTTCCTGCAATTCTGCCCCGCTTTCAAGTCCTCTTGGCAGCCTTACTTCAGTATATTTTTGGACGATAGCTGTCATTTATAACTCTGCAGGTTTGTGAATTACAGTGCCCCTGAGCTCCTTTCTTCAACTCGCTTTCTTTTGAGCTGGCCGCAACACCACAGGACGGCTTCAGGCCCTAATCTGGTTCCGGCACGGCATGCTGAGCCTTTGGTTAATTCCTCTTCCTGGTGGGAAATGAGAGTTAAATTTGCCCGTCCAGACACCTCCAGCTAGTCTCTCATTGGTTCTCGCTATTCCTGTTCATCTTCCGCAGAAATTGCAAACTGGGCCAAACAGGAGGTTAAAGGGACTGACTCTCCAAGTCGGGAGGGTGTTAGTAAAGCGTCTGGAATGTTGCACCCGAGTACCAGGGTACGAAAACTGAGACATATTTGAACACGTCTCCCGATCACATGGTTGATCAGACTCTAGGTTCCACATGCATGTTTTAGCTGAAGGAAGAATACCTTAAACCTGGGTAGTTGAAACCCGTGGAATGGGTACCATGCAATATGACTTCAGAGGGTCTTCATTTGCTCACCAAACCTCTCCAATCCTATCACTGCTGCGTTTATGCCCCTGTACACATGCTTGATTCTCTTTCGGAGACATAGCAATCCATAGGTTTTAAGATACTTACTAGTCAGGTACATTCTTAGGCGTTTAATATGCGGTGTTGTGTCCATTTCGTTGAGCAAGGAGTAGCTCTTGTCTATTCCATATTTGGCTTAAGGAACTTTATCTGTGCTGATTTCAATCTCTGGTTTTATGCAGCACCCCAACTCACCTTTCCCCTTAAGCAAGCATAAGTTGGTTTTCTAAATTTGAGACCCTGTTCTGTTCTGTAATTCAGTTCCTGTGTAGCCAAGTTTACATTCCGTGTATTACTGATATCTTATGATGTTTCTTTTTCTGTGTGACTTATTTCAGTTAGAATCATCATACCTGAATCCACTCATTGTGCTGCTAAGGGCCTGATGACATAGATTTCATTGCAGAGTGATATTGCTTTGTAAGTAAATACCACAACTTCTTTATCCATTTTTCACTTTCTGCGATGTTGAACTTGTACTGTAAACGAGGTTCTTGTAAACAGAGGCGTCCCAAACTTTGGGGTGGCTGTGTCTTTTTGATTTTAATTTCCCTAATCTATAGGACCATAAGTGGAAGTGCCCTAGGCTCTGTTGCTTTGTTTTTTAGATGTTTCAGGAAACACCATACGCTTCTCCCGAGTGTCTGTTGGCAATTTACATCCCGCCCATCAGCATAACAAGGCTCCCAGTTCTCCATGGCCTGTACTGCCTTTCTGGATTTTACACTTTTTTCAGATGGCCCTTTTGACCGGGGGGAAGTGAGACTTCATTGTAGTGCAGATTTCCTTTGCAAGCTTGCTTGGTTGGCCAAAAAGGGCGTATGAGTTTTTTCCTGAATATATTCAGGAAAAAACGCATACGCCCTTTTTGGCCAAGTGCATCATTGTGGACGTTCTGCCTCTTTTCCTATGCTTTCAATGCAATTCCAGTCTACCTCCTGAAATCGGTTTCCTGCAATTCTGCCCCGCTTTCAAGTCCTCTTGGCAGCCTTACTTCAGTATATTTTTGGACGATAGCTGTCATTTATAACTCTGCAGGTTTGTGAATTACAGTGCCCCTGAGCTCCTTTCTTCAACTCGCTTTCTTTTGAGCTGGCCGCAACACCGCAGGATGGCTTCAGGCCCTAATCTGGTTCCGGCACGGCACGCTGAGCCTTTGGTTAATTCCTCTTCCTGGTGGGAAATGAGAGTTAAATTTGCCCGTCCAGACACCTCCAGCTAGTCTCTCATTGGTTCTCGCTATTCCTGTTCATCTTCCGCAGAAATTGCAAACTGGGCCAAACAGGAGGTTAAAGGGACTGACTCTCCAAGTCGGGAGGGTGTTAGTAAAGCGTCAGGAATGTTGCACCCGAGTACCAGGGTACGAAAACTGAGACATATTTGAACACGTCTCCCGATCACATGGTTGATCATACTCTAGGTTCCACATGCATGTTTTAGCTGAAGGAAGAATACCTTAAACCTGGGTAGTTGAAACCCGTGGAATGGGTACCATGCAATATGACTTCAGAGGGTCTTCATTTGCTCACCAAACCTCTCCAATCCTATCACTGCTGCGTTTATGCCCCTGTACACATGCTTGATTCTCTTTCGGAGACATAGCAATCCATAGGTTTTAAGATACTTACTAGTCAGGTACATTCTTAGGCGTTTAATATGCGGTGT
The DNA here is from genome assembly GCF_039906515.1 of Pseudorca crassidens. NCBI lineage: Eukaryota > Metazoa > Chordata > Mammalia > Artiodactyla > Delphinidae > Pseudorca > Pseudorca crassidens. Next base: position 8,598 of record NW_027136150.1, read on the forward strand.
TGAGTCCATTTCGTTGAGCAAGGAGTAGCTCTTGTCTATTCCATATTTGGCTTAAGGAAATTTATCTGTGCTGATTTCAATCTCTGGTTTTATGCAGCACCCCAACTCACCTTTCCCCTTAAGCAAGCATAAGTTGGTTTTCTAAATTTGAGACCCTGTTCTGTTCTGTAATTCAGTTCCTGTGTAGCCAAGTTTACATTCCGTGTATTACTGATATCTTATGATGTTTCTTTTTCTGTGTGACTTATTTCAGTTAGAATCATCATACCTGAATCCACTCATTGTGCTGCTAAGGGCCTGATGACATAGATTTCATTGCTGAGTGATATTGCTTTGTAAGTAAATACCACAACTTCTTTATCCATTTTTCACTTTCTGCGATGTTGAACTTGTACTGTAAACGAGGTTCTTGTAAACAGAGGCGTCCCAAACTTTGGGGTGGCTGTGTCTTTTTGATTTTAATTTCCCTAAGCTATAGGACCATAAGTGGAAGTGCCCTAGGCTCTGTTGCTTTGTTTTTTAGATGTTTCAGGAAACACCATACACTTCTCCCGAGTGTCTGTTGGCAATTTACATCCCGCCCATCAGCATAACAAGGCTCCCAGTTCTCCATGGCCTGTCCTGCCTTTCTGGATTTTACACTTTTTTCAGATGGCCCTTTTGACCGGGGGGAAGTGAGACTTCATTGTAGTGCAGATTTCCTTTGCAAGCTTGCTTGGTTGGCCAAAAAGGGCGTATGCGTTTTTTCCTGAATATATTCAGGAAAAAACGCATACGCCCTTTTTGGCCAAGTGCATCATTGTGGACGTTCTGCCTCTTTTCCTATGCTTTCAATGCAATTCCAGTCTACCTCCTGAAATCGGTTTCCTGCAATTCTGCCCCGCTTTCAAGTCCTCTTGGCAGCCTTACTTCAGTATATTTTTGGACGATAGCTGTCATTTATAACTCTGCAGGTTTGTGAATTACAGTGGCCCTGAGCTCCTTTCTTCAACTTGCTTTCTTTTGAGCTGGCCGCAACACCGCAGGATGGCTTCAGGCCCTAATCTGGTTCCGGCACGGCACGCTGAGCCTTTGGTTAATTCCTCTTCCTGGTGGGAAATGAGAGTTAAATTTGCCCGTCCAGACACCTCCAGCTAGTCTCTCATTGGTTCTCGCTATTCCTGTTCATCTTCCGCAGAAATTGCAAACTGGGCCAAACAGGAGGTTAAAGGGACTGACTCTCCAAGTCGGGAGGGTGTTAGTAAAGCGTCTGGAATGTTGCACCCGAGTACCAGGGTACGAAAACTGAGACATATTTGAACACGTCTCCCGATCACATGGTTGATCATACTCTAGGTTCCACATGCATGTTTTAGCTGAAGGAAGAATAACTTAAACCTGGGTAGTTGAAACCCATGGAATGGGTACTATGCAATATGACTTCAAAGGGTCTTCATTTGCTCACCGAACCTCTCCAATCCTATCACTGCTGCGTTTATGCCCCTGTACACATGCTTGATTCTCTTTCGGAGACATAGCAATCCATAGGTTTTAAGATACTTACTAGTCAGGTACATTCTTAGGCATTTAATATGCGGTGTTGAGTCCATTTCATTGAGCAAGGAGTAGCTCTTGTCTATTCCATATTTGGCTTAAGGAACTTTATCTGTGCTCATTTCAATCTCTGGTTTTATGCAGCACCCCAACTCACCTTTACCCTTAAGCAAGCATAAGTTGGTTTTCTAAATTTGAGACCCTGTTCTGTTCTGTAATTCAGTTCCTGTGTAGCCAAGTTTACATTCCGTGTATTACTGATATCTTATGATGTTTCTTTTTCTGTGTGACTTATTTCAGTTAGAATCATCATACCTGAATCCACTCATTGTGCTGCTAAGGGCCTGATGACATAGATTTCATTGCTGAGTGATATTGCTTTGTAAGTAAATACCACAACTTCTTTATCCATTTTTCACTTTCTGCGATGTTGAACTTGTACTGTAAACGAGGTTCTTGTAAACAGAGGCGTCCCAAACTTTGGGGTGGCTGTGTCTTTTTGATTTTAATTTCCCTAAGCTATAGGACCATAAGTGGAAGTGCCCTAGGCTCTGTTGCTTTGTTTTTTAGATGTTTCAGGAAACACCATACACTTCTCCCGAGTGTCTGTTGGCAATTTACATCCCGCCCATCAGCATAACAAGGCTCCCAGTTCTCCATGGCCTGTCCTGCCTTTCTGGATTTTACACTTTTTTCAGATGGCCCTTTTGACCGGGGGGAAGTGAGACTTCATTGTAGTGCAGATTTCCTTTGCAAGCTTGCTTGGTTGGCCAAAAAGGGCGTATGCGTTTTTTCCTGAATATATTCAGGAAAAAACGCATACGCCCTTTTTGGCCAAGTGCATCATTGTGGACGTTCTGCCTCTTTTCCTATGCTTTCAATGCAATTCCAGTCTACCTCCTGAAATCGGTTTCCTGCAATTCTGCCCCGTTTTCAAGTCCTCTTGGCAGCTTTACTTCAGTATATTTTTGGACGATAGCTGTCATTTATAACTCTGCAGGTTTGTGAATTACAGTGCCCCTGAGCTCCTTTCTTCAACTCGCTTTCTTTTGAGCTGGCCGCAACACCGCAGGATGGCTTCAGGCCCTAATCTGGTTCCGGCACGGCATGCTGAGCCTTTGGTTATTTCCTCTTCCTGGTGGGAAATGAGAGTTAAATTTGCCCGTCCAGACACCTCCAGCTAGTCTCTCATTGGTTCTCGCTATTCCTGTTCATCTTCCGCAGAAATTGCAAACTGGGCCAAACAGGAGGTTAAAGGGACTGACTCTCCAAGTCGGGAGGGTGTTAGTAAAGCGTCTGGAATGTTGCACCCGAGTACCAGGGTACGAAAACTGAGACATATTTGAACACGTCTCCCGATCACATGGTTGATCAGACTCTAGGTTCCACATGCATGTTTTAGCTGAAGGAAGAATACCTTAAACCTGGGTAGTTGAAACCCGTGGAATGGGTACCATGCAATATGACTTCAGAGGGTCTTCATTTGCTCACCAAACCTCTCCAATCCTATCACTGCTGCGTTTATGCCCCTGTACACATGCTTGATTCTCTTTCGGAGACATAGCAATCCATAGGTTTTAAGATACTTACTAGTCAGGTACATTCTTAGACGTTTAATATGCGGTGTTGTGTCCATTTCGTTGAGCAAGGAGTAGCTCTTGTCTATTCCATATTTGGCTTAAGGAACTTTATCTGTGCTGATTTCAATCTCTGGTTTTATGCAGCACCCCAACTCACCTTTCCCCTTAAGCAAGCATAAGTTGGTTTTCTAAATTTGAGACCCTGTTCTGTTCTGTAATTCAGTTCCTGTGTAGCCAAGTTTACATTCCGTGTATTACTGATATCTTATGATGTTTCTTTTTCTGTGTGACTTATTTCAGTTAGAATCATCATACCTGAATCCACTCATTGTGCTGCTAAGGGCCTGATGACATAGATTTCATTGCTGAGTGATATTGCTTTGTAAGTAAATACCACAACTTCTTTATCCATTTTTCACTTTCTGCGATGTTGAACTTGTACTGTAAACGAGGTTCTTGTAAACAGAGGCGTCCCAAACTTTGGGGTGGCTGTGTCTTTTTGATTTTAATTTCCCTAAGCTATAGGACCATAAGTGGAAGTGCCCTAGGCTCTGTTGCTTTGTTTTTTAGATGTTTCAGGAAACACCATACACTTCTCCCGAGTGTCTGTTGGCAATTTACATCCCGCCCATCAGCATAACAAGGCTCCCAGTTCTCCATGGCCTGTCCTGCCTTTCTGGATTTTACACTTTTTTCAGATGGCCCTTTTGACCGGGGGGAAGTGAGACTTCATTGTAGTGCAGATTTCCTTTGCAAGCTTGCTTGGTTGGCCAAAAAGGGCGTATGAGTTTTTTCCTGAATATATTCAGGAAAAAACGCATACGCCCTTTTTGGCCAAGTGCATCATTGTGGACGTTCTGCCTCTTTTCCTATGCTTTCAATGCAATTCCAGTCTACCTCCTGAAATCGGTTTCCTGCAATTCTGCCCCGCTTTCAAGTCCTCTTGGCAGCCTTACTTCAGTATATTTTTGGACGATAGCTGTCATTTATAACTCTGCAGGTTTGTGAATTACAGTGCCCCTGAGCTCCTTTCTTCAACTCGCTTTCTTTTGAGCTGGCCGCAACACCACAGGACGGCTTCAGGCCCTAATCTGGTTCCGGCACGGCATGCTGAGCCTTTGGTTAATTCCTCTTCCTGGTGGGAAATGAGAGTTAAATTTGCCCGTCCAGACACCTCCAGCTAGTCTCTCATTGGTTCTCGCTATTCCTGTTCATCTTCCGCAGAAATTGCAAACTGGGCCAAACAGGAGGTTAAAGGGACTGACTCTCCAAGTCGGGAGGGTGTTAGTAAAGCGTCTGGAATGTTGCACCCGAGTACCAGGGTACGAAAACTGAGACATATTTGAACACGTCTCCCGATCACATGGTTGATCATACTCTAGGTTCCACATGCATGTTTTAGCTGAAGGAAGAATACCTTAAACCTGGGTAGTTGAAACCCGTGGAATGGGTACCATGCAATATGACTTCAGAGGGTCTTCATTTGCTCACCAAACCTCTCCAATCCTATCACTGCTGCGTTTATGCCCCTGTACACATGCTTGATTCTCTTTCGGAGACATAGCAATCCATAGGTTTTAAGATACTTACTAGTCAGGTACATTCTTAGGCGTTTAATATGCGGTGTTGTGTCCATTTCGTTGAGCAAGGAGTAGCTCTTGTCTATTCCATATTTGGCTTAAGGAACTTTATCTGTGCTGATTTCAATCTCTGGTTTTATGCAGCACCCCAACTCACCTTTCCCCTTAAGCAAGCATAAGTTGGTTTTCTAAATTTGAGACCCTGTTCTGTTCTGTAATTCAGTTCCTGTGTAGCCAAGTTTACATTCCGTGTATTACTGATATCTTATGATGTTTCTTTTTCTGTGTGACTTATTTCAGTTAGAATCATCATACCTGAATCCACTCATTGTGCTGCTAAGGGCCTGATGACATAGATTTCATTGCAGAGTGATATTGCTTTGTAAGTAAATACCACAACTTCTTTATCCATTTTTCACTTTCTGCGATGTTGAACTTGTACTGTAAACGAGGTTCTTGTAAACAGAGGCGTCCCAAACTTTGGGGTGGCTGTGTCTTTTTGATTTTAATTTCCCTAATCTATAGGACCATAAGTGGAAGTGCCCTAGGCTCTGTTGCTTTGTTTTTTAGATGTTTCAGGAAACACCATACACTTCTCCCGAGTGTCTGTTGGCAATTTACATCCCGCCCATCAGCATAACAAGGCTCCCAGTTCTCCATGGCCTGTCCTGTCTTTCTGGATTTTACACTTTTTTCAGATGGCCCTTTTGACCGGGGGGAAGTGAGACTTCATTGTAGTGCAGATTTCCTTTGCAAGCTTGATTGGTTGGCCAAAAAGGGCGTATGAGTTTTTTCCTGAATATATTCAGGAAAAAACGCATACGCCCTTTTTGGCCAAGTGCATCATTGTGGACGTTCTGCCTCTTTTCCTATGCTTTCAATGCAATTCCAGTCTACCTCCTGAAATCGGTTTCCTGCAATTCTGCCCCGCTTTCAAGTCCTCTTGGCAGCCTTACTTCAGTATATTTTTGGACGATAGCTGTCATTTATAACTCTGCAGGTTTGTGAATTACAGTGCCCCTGAGCTCCTTTCTTCAACTCGCTTTCTTGTGAGCTGGCCGCAACACCGCAGGATGGCTTCAGGCCCTAATCTGGTTCCGGCACGGCACGCTGAGCCTTTGGTTAATTCCTCTTCCTGGTGGGAAATGAGAGTTAAATTTGCCCGTCCAGACACCTCCAGCTAGTCTCTCATTGGTTCTCGCTATTCCTGTTCATCTTCCGCAGAAATTGCAAACTGGGCCAAACAGGAGGTTAAAGGGACTGACTCTCCAAGTCGGGAGGGTGTTAGTAAAGCGTCTGGAATGTTGCACCCGAGTACCAGGGTACGAAAACTGAGACATATTTGAACACGTCTCCCGATCACATGGTTGATCAGACTCTAGGTTCCACATGCATGTTTTACCTGAAGGAAGAATACCTTAAACCTGGGTAGTTGAAACCCGTGGAATGGGTACCATGCAATATGACTTCAAAGGGTCTTCATTTGCTCACCGAACCTCTCCAATCCTATCACTGCTGTGTTTATGCCCCTGTACACATGATTGATTCTCTTTCGGAGACATAGCAATCCATAGGTTTTAAGATACTTACTAGTCAGGTACATTCTTAGGCGTTTAATATGCGGTGTTGAGTCCATTACTTTGAGCAAGGAGTAGCTCTTGTCTATTCCATATTTGGCTTAAGGAACTTTATCTGTGCTCATTTCAATCTCTGGTTTTATGCAGCACCCCAACTCACATTTCCCCTTAAGCAAGCATAAGTTGGTTTTCTAAATTTGAGACCCTGTTCTGTTCTGTGATTCAGTTCATGTGTAGCCAAGTTTACATTCCGTGTATTACTGATATCTTATGATGTTTCTTTTTCTGTGTGACTTATTTCAGTTAGAATCATCATACCTGAATCCACTCATTGTGCTGCTAAGGGCCTGATGACATAGATTTCATTGCTGAGTGATATTGCTTTGTAAGTAAATACCACAACTTCTTTATCCATTTTTCACTTTCTGCGATGTTGAACTTGTACTGTAAACGAGGTTCTTGTAAACAGAGGCGTCCCAAACTTTGGGGTGGCTGTGTCTTTTTGATTTTAATTTCCCTAAGCTATAGGACCATAAGTGGAAGTGCCCTAGGCTCTGTTGCTTTGTTTTTTAGATGTTTCAGGAAACACCATACACTTCTCCCGAGTGTCTGTTGGCAATTTACATCCCGCCCATCAGCATAACAAGGCTCCCAGTTCTCCATGGCCTGTCCTGCCTTTCTGGATTTTACACTTTTTTCAGATGGCCCTTTTGACCGGGGGGAAGTGAGACTTCATTGTAGTGCAGATTTCCTTTGCAAGCTTGCTTGGTTGGCCAAAAAGGGCGTATGCGTTTTTTCCTGAATATATTCAGGAAAAAACGCATACGCCCTTTTTGGCCAAGTGCATCATTGTGGACGTTCTGGCTCTTTTCCTATGCTTTCAATGCAATTCCAGTCTACCTCCTGAAATCGGTTTCCTGCAATTCTGCCCCGCTTTCAAGTCCTCTTGGCAGCCTTACTTCAGTATATTTTTGGACGATAGCTGTCATTTATAACTCTGCAGGTTTGTGAATTACAGTGCCCCTGAGCTCCTTTCTTCAACTCGCTTTCTTTTGAGCTGGCCGCAACACCGCAGGATGGCTTCAGGCCCTAATCTGGTTCCGGCACGGCATGCTGAGCCTTTGGTTATTTCCTCTTCCTGGTGGGAAATGAGAGTTAAATTTGCCCGTCCAGACACCTCCAGCTAGTCTCTCATTGGTTCTCCCTATTTCTGTTCATCTTCCGCAGAAATTGCAAACTGGGCCAAACAGGAGGTTAAAGGGACTGACTCTCCAAGTCGGGAGGGTGTTAGTAAAGCGTCTGGAATGTTGCACCCGAGTACCAGGGTACGAAAACTGAGACATATTTGAACACGTCTCCCGATCACATGGTTGATCATACTCTAGGTTCCACATGCATGTTTTAGCTGAAGGAAGAATACCTTAAACCTGGGTAGTTGAAACCCGTGGAATGGGTACCATGCAATATGACTTCAAAGGGTCTTCATTTGCTCACCGAACCTCTCCAATCCTATCACTGCTGCGTTTATGCCCCTGTACACATGCTTGATTCTCTTTCGGAGACATAGCAATCCATAGGTTTTAAGATACTTACTAGTCAGGTACATTCTTAGGCATTTAATATGGGGTGTTGAGTCCATTTCGTTGAGCAAGGAGTAGCTCTTGTCTATTCCATATTTGGCTTAAGGAACTTTATCTGTGTTCATTTCAATCTCTGGTTTTATGCAGCACCCCAACTCACCTTTACCCTTAAGCAAGCATAAGTTGGTTTTCTAAATTTGAGACCCTGTTCTGTTCTGTAATTCAGTTCCTGTGTAGCCAAGTTTACATTCCGTGTATTACTGATATCTTATGATGTTTCTTTTTCTGTGTGACTTATTTCAGTTAGAATCATCATACCTGAATCCACTCATTGTGCTGCTAAGGGCCTGATGACATAGATTTCATTGCTGAGTGATATTGCTTTGTAAGTAAATACCACAACTTCTTTATCCATTTTTCACTTTCTGCGATGTTGAACTTGTACTGTAAACGAGGTTCTTGTAAACAGAGGCGTCCCAAACTTTGGGGTGGCTGTGTCTTTTTGATTTTAATTTCCCTAAGCTATAGGACCATAAGTGGAAGTGCCCTAGGCTCTGTTGCTTTGTTTTTTAGATGTTTCAGGAAACACCATACACTTCTCCCGAGTGTCTGTTGGCAATTTACATCCCGCCCATCAGCATAACAAGGCTCCCAGTTCTCCATGGCCTGTCCTGCCGTTCTGGATTTTACACTTTTTTCAGATGGCCCTTTTGACCGGGGGGAAGTGAGACTTCATTGTAGTGCAGATTTCCTTTGCAAGCTTGCTTGGTTGGCCAAAAAGGGCGTATGCGTTTTTTCCTGAATATATTCAGGAAAAAACGCATACGCCCTTTTTGGCCAAGTGCATCATTGTGGACGTTCTGCCTCTTTTCCTATGCTTTCAATGCAATTCCAGTCTACCTCCTGAAATCGGTTTCCTGCAATTCTGCCCCGCTTTCAAGTCCTCTTGGCAGCCTTACTTCAGTATATTTTTGGACGATAGCTGTCATTTATAACTCTGCAGGTTTGTGAATTACAGTGGCCCTGAGCTCCTTTCTTCAACTTGCTTTCTTTTGAGCTGGCCGCAACACCGCAGGATGGCTTCAGGCCCTAATCTGGTTCCGGCACGGCACGCTGAGCCTTTGGTTAATTCCTCTTCCTGGTGGGAAATGAGAGTTAAATTTGCCCGTCCAGACACCTCCAGCTAGTCTCTCATTGGTTCTCGCTATTCCTGTTCATCTTCCGCAGAAATTGCAAACTGGGCCAAACAGGAGGTTAAAGGGACTGACTCTCCAAGTCGGGAGGGTGTTAGTAAAGCGTCTGGAATGTTGCACCCGAGTACCAGGGTACGAAAACTGAGACATATTTGAACACGTCTCCCGATCACATGGTTGATCATACTCTAGGTTCCACATGCATGTTTTAGCTGAAGGAAGAATAACTTAAACCTGGGTAGTTGAAACCCATGGAATGGGTACTATGCAATATGACTTCAAAGGGTCTTCATTTGCTCACCGAACCTCTCCAATCCTATCACTGCTGCGTTTATGCCCCTGTACACATGCTTGATTCTCTTTCGGAGACATAGCAATCCATAGGTTTTAAGATACTTACTAGTCAGGTACATTCTTAGGCATTTAATATGCGGTGTTGAGTCCATTTCATTGAGCAAGGAGTAGCTCTTGTCTATTCCATATTTGGCTTAAGGAACTTTATCTGTGCTCATTTCAATCTCTGGTTTTATGCAGCACCCCAACTCACCTTTACCCTTAAGCAAGCATAAGTTGGTTTTCTAAATTTGAGACCCTGTTCTGTTCTGTAATTCAGTTCCTGTGTAGCCAAGTTTACATTCCGTTTATTACTGATATCTTATGATGTTTCTTTTTCTGTGTGACTTATTTCAGTTAGAATCATCATACCTGAATCCACTCATTGTGCTGCTAAGGGCCTGATGACATAGATTTCATTGCTGAGTGATATTGCTTTGTAAGTAAATACCACAACTTCTTTATCCATTTTTCACTTTCTGCGATGTTGAACTTGTACTGTAAACGAGGTTCTTGTAAACAGAGGCGTCCCAAACTTTGGGGTGGCTGTGTCTTTTTGATTTTAATTTCCCTAAGCTATAGGACCATAAGTGGAAGTGCCCTAGGCTCTGTTGCTTTGTTTTTTAGATGTTTCAGGAAACACCATACACTTCTCCCGAGTGTCTGTTGGCAATTTACATCCCGCCCATCAGCATAACAAGGCTCCCAGTTCTCCATGGCCTGTCCTGCCTTTCTGGATTTTACACTTTTTTCAGATGGCCCTTTTGACCGGGGGGAAGTGAGACTTCATTGTAGTGCAGATTTCCTTTGCAAGCTTGCTTGGTTGGCCAAAAAGGGCGTATGCGTTTTTTCCTGAATATATTCAGGAAAAAACGCATACGCCCTTTTTGGCCAAGTGCATCATTGTGGACGTTCTGCCTCTTTTCCTATGCTTTCAATGCAATTCCAGTCTACCTCCTGAAATCGGTTTCCTGCAATTCTGCCCCGTTTTCAAGTCCTCTTGGCAGCTTTACTTCAGTATATTTTTGGACGATAGCTGTCATTTATAACTCTGCAGGTTTGTGAATTACAGTGCCCCTGAGCTCCTTTCTTCAACTCGCTTTCTTTTGAGCTGGCCGCAACACCGCAGGATGGCTTCAGGCCCTAATCTGGTTCCGGCACGGCACGCTGAGCCTTTGGTTATTTCCTCTTCCTGGTGGGAAATGAGAGTTAAATTTGCCCGTCCAGACACCTCCAGCTAGTCTCTCATTGGTTCTCGCTATTCCTGTTCATCTTCCGCAGAAATTGCAAACTGGGCCAAACAGGAGGTTAAAGGGACTGACTCTCCAAGTCGGGAGGGTGTTAGTAAAGCGTCTGGAATGTTGCACCCGAGTACCAGGGTACGAAAACTGAGACATATTTGAACACGTCTCCCGATCACATGGTTGATCATACTCTAGGTTCCACATGCATGTTTTAGCTGAAGGAAGAATACCTTAAACCTGGGTAGTTGAAACCCGTGGAATGGGTACCATGCAATATGACTTCAGAGGGTCTTCATTTGCTCACCAAACCTCTCCAATCCTATCACTGCTGCGTTTATGCCCCTGTACACATGCTTGATTCTCTTTCGGAGACATAGCAATCCATAGGTTTTAAGATACTTACTAGTCAGGTACATTCTTAGACGTTTAATATGCGGTGTTGTGTCCATTTCGTTGAGCAAGGAGTAGCTCTTGTCTATTCCATATTTGGCTTAAGGAACTTTATCTGTGCTGATTTCAATCTCTGGTTTTATGCAGCACCCCAACTCACCTTTCCCCTTAAGCAAGCATAAGTTGGTTTTCTAAATTTGAGACCCTGTTCTGTTCTGTAATTCAGTTCCTGTGTAGCCAAGTTTACATTCCGTGTATTACTGATATCTTATGATGTTTCTTTTTCTGTGTGACTTATTTCAGTTAGAATCATCATACCTGAATCCACTCATTGTGCTGCTAAGGGCCTGATGACATAGATTTCATTGCAGAGTGATATTGCTTTGTAAGTAAATACCACAACTTCTTTATCCATTTTTCACTTTCTGCGATGTTGAACTTGTACTGTAAACGAGGTTCTTGTAAACAGAGGCGTCCCAAACTTTGGGGTGGCTGTGTCTTTTTGATTTTAATTTCCCTAATCTATAGGACCATAAGTGGAAGTGCCCTAGGCTCTGTTGCTTTGTTTTTTAGATGTTTCAGGAAACACCATACACTTCTCCCGAGTGTCTGTTGGCAATTTACATCCCGCCCATCAGCATAACAAGGCTCCCAGTTCTCCATGGCCTGTCCTGCCTTTCTGGATTTTACACTTTTTTCAGATGGCCCTTTTGACCGGGGGGAAGTGAGACTTCATTGTAGTGCAGATTTCCTTTGCAAGCTTGCTTGGTTGGCCAAAAAGGGCGTATGAGTTTTTTCCTGAATATATTCAGGAAAAAACGCATACGCCCTTTTTGGCCAAGTGCATCATTGTGGACGTTCTGCCTCTTTTCCTATGCTTTCAATGCAATTCCAGTCTACCTCCTGAAATCGGTTTCCTGCAATTCTGCCCCGCTTTCAAGTCCTCTTGGCAGCCTTACTTCAGTATATTTTTGGACGATAGCTGTCATTTATAACTCTGCAGGTTTGTGAATTACAGTGCCCCTGAGCTCCTTTCTTCAACTCGCTTTCTTTTGAGCTGGCCGCAACACCACAGGACGGCTTCAGGCCCTAATCTGGTTCCGGCACGGCATGCTGAGCCTTTGGTTAATTCCTCTTCCTGGTGGGAAATGAGAGTTAAATTTGCCCGTCCAGACACCTCCAGCTAGTCTCTCATTGGTTCTCGCTATTCCTGTTCATCTTCCGCAGAAATTGCAAACTGGGCCAAACAGGAGGTTAAAGGGACTGACTCTCCAAGTCGGGAGGGTGTTAGTAAAGCGTCTGGAATGTTGCACCCGAGTACCAGGGTACGAAAACTGAGACATATTTGAACACGTCTCCCGATCACATGGTTGATCATACTCTAGGTTCCACATGCATGTTTTAGCTGAAGGAAGAATACCTTAAACCTGGGTAGTTGAAACCCGTGGAATGGGTACCATGCAATATGACTTCAGAGGGTCTTCATTTGCTCACCAAACCTCTCCAATCCTATCACTGCTGCGTTTATGCCCCTGTACACATGCTTGATTCTCTTTCGGAGACATAGCAATCCATAGGTTTTAAGATACTTACTAGTCAGGTACATTCTTAGGCGTTTAATATGCGGTGTTGTGTCCATTTCGTTGAGCAAGGAGTAGCTCTTGTCTATTCCATATTTGGCTTAAGGAACTTTATCTGTGCTGATTTCAATCTCTGGTTTTATGCAGCACCCCAACTCACCTTTCCCCTTAAGCAAGCATAAGTTGGTTTTCTAAATTTGAGACCCTGTTCTGTTCTGTAATTCAGTTCCTGTGTAGCCAAGTTTACATTCCGTGTATTACTGATATCTTATGATGTTTCTTTTTCTGTGTGACTTATTTCAGTTAGAATCATCATACCTGAATCCACTCATTGTGCTGCTAAGGGCCTGATGACATAGATTTCATTGCAGAGTGATATTGCTTTGTAAGTAAATACCACAACTTCTTTATCCATTTTTCACTTTCTGCGATGTTGAACTTGTACTGTAAACGAGGTTCTTGTAAACAGAGGCGTCCCAAACTTTGGGGTGGCTGTGTCTTTTTGATTTTAATTTCCCTAATCTATAGGACCATAAGTGGAAGTGCCCTAGGCTCTGTTGCTTTGTTTTTTAGATGTTTCAGGAAACACCATACACTTCTCCCGAGTGTCTGTTGGCAATTTACATCCCGCCCATCAGCATAACAAGGCTCCCAGTTCTCCATGGCCTGTACTGCCTTTCTGGATTTTACACTTTTTTCAGATGGCCCTTTTGACCGGGGGGAAGTGAGACTTCATTGTAGTGCAGATTTCCTTTGCAAGCTTGCTTGGTTGGCCAAGAAGGGCGTATGAGTTTTTTCCTGAATATATTCAGGAAAAAACGCATACGCCCTTTTTGGCCAAGTGCATCATTGTGGACGTTCTGCCTCTTTTCCTATGCTTTCAATGCAATTCCAGTCTACCTCCTGAAATCGGTTTCCTGCAATTCTGCCCCGCTTTCAAGTCCTCTTGGCAGCCTTACTTCAGTATATTTTTGGACGATAGCTGTCATTTATAACTCTGCAGGTTTGTGAATTACAGTGCCCCTGAGCTCCTTTCTTCAACTCGCTTTCTTTTGAGCTGGCCGCAACACCACAGGATGGCTTCAGGCCCTAATCTGGTTCCGGCACGGCATGCTGAGCCTTTGGTTAATTCCTCTTCCTGGTGGGAAATGAGAGTTAAATTTGCCCGTCCAGACACCTCCAGCTAGTCTCTCATTGGTTCTCGCTATTCCTGTTCATCTTCCGCAGAAATTGCAAACTGGGCCAAACAGGAGGTTAAAGGGACTGACTCTCCAAGTCGGGAGGGTGTTAGTAAAGCGTCAGGAATGTTGCACCCGAGTACCAGGGTACGAAAACTGAGACATATTTGAACACGTCTCCCGATCACATGGTTGATCATACTCTAGGTTCCACATGCATGTTTTAGCTGAAGGAAGAATACCTTAAACCTGGGTAGTTGAAACCCGTGGAATGGGTACCATGCAATATGACTTCAGAGGGTCTTCATTTGCTCACCAAACCTCTCCAATCCTATCACTGCTGCGTTTATGCCCCTGTACACATGCTTGATTCTCTTTCGGAGACATAGCAATCCATAGGTTTTAAGATACTTACTAGTCAGGTACATTCTTAGGCGTTTAATATGCGGTGTTGAGTCCATTTCGTTGAGCAAGGAGTAGCTCTTGTCTATTCCATATTTGGCTTAAGGAACTTTATCTGTGCTGATTTCAATCTCTGGTTTTATGCAGCACCCCAACTCACCTTTCCCCTTAAGCAAGCATAAGTTGGTTTTCTAAATTTGAGACCCTGTTCTGTTCTGTAATTCAGTTCCTGTGTAGCCAAGTTTACATTCCGTGTATTACTGATATCTTATGATGTTTCTTTTTCTGTGTGACTTATTTCAGTTAGAATCATCATACCTGAATCCACTCATTGTGCTGCTAAGGGCCTGATGACATAGATTTCATTGCTGAGTGATATTGCTTTGTAAGTAAATACCACAACTTCTTTATCCATTTTTCACTTTCTGCGATGTTGAACTTGTACTGTAAACGAGGTTCTTGTAAACAGAGGCGTCCCAAACTTTGGGGTGGCTGTGTCTTTTTGATTTTAATTTCCCTAATCTATAGGACCATAAGTGGAAGTGCCCTAGGCTCTGTTGCTTTGTTTTTTAGATGTTTCAGGAAACACCATACACTTCTCCCGAGTGTCTGTTGGCAATTTACATCCCGCCCATCAGCATAACAAGGCTCCCAGTTCTCCATGGCCTGTCCTGTCTTTCTGGATTTTACACTTTTTTCAGATGGCCCTTTTGACCGGGGGGAAGTGAGACTTCATTGTAGTGCAGATTTCCTTTGCAAGCTTGCTTGGTTGGCCAAAAAGGGCGTATGCGTTTTTTCCTGAATATATTCAGGAAAAAACGCATACGCCCTTTTTGGCCAAGTGCATCATTGTGGACGTTCTGCCTCTTTTCCTATGCTTTCAATGCAATTCCAGTCTACCTCCTGAAATCGGTTTCCTGCAATTCTGCCCCGCTTTCAAGTCCTCTTGGCAGCCTTACTTCAGTATATTTTTGGACGATAGCTGTCATTTATAACTCTGCAGGTTTGTGAATTACAGTGCCCCTGAGCTCCTTTCTTCAACTCGCTTTCTTGTGAGCTGGCCGCAACACCGCAGGATGGCTTCAGGCCCTAATCTGGTTCCGGCACGGCACGCTGAGCCTTTGGTTAATTCCTCTTCCTGGTGGGAAATGAGAGTTAAATTTGCCCGTCCAGACACCTCCAGCTAGTCTCTCATTGGTTCTCGCTATTCCTGTTCATCTTCCGCAGAAATTGCAAACTGGGCCAAACAGGAGGTTAAAGGGACTGACTCTCCAAGTCGGGAGGGTGTTAGTAAAGCGTCTGGAATGTTGCACCCGAGTACCAGGGTACGAAAACTGAGACATATTTGAACACGTCTCCCGATCACATGGTTGATCAGACTCTAGGTTCCACATGCATGTTTTACCTGAAGGAAGAATACCTTAAACCTGGGTAGTTGAAACCCGTGGAATGGGTACCATGCAATATGACTTCAAAGGGTCTTCATTTGCTCACCGAACCTCTCCAATCCTATCACTGCTGTGTTTATGCCCCTGTACACATGATTGATTCTCTTTCGGAGACATAGCAATCCATAGGTTTTAAGATACTTACTAGTCAGGTACATTCTTAGGCGTTTAATATGCGGTGTTGAGTCCATTACTTTGAGCAAGGAGTAGCTCTTGTCTATTCCATATTTGGCTTAAGGAACTTTATCTGTGCTCATTTCAATCTCTGGTTTTATGCAGCACCCCAACTCACATTTCCCCTTAAGCAAGCATAAGTTGGTTTTCTAAATTTGAGACCCTGTTCTGTTCTGTGATTCAGTTCATGTGTAGCCAAGTTTACATTCCGTGTATTACTGATATCTTATGATGTTTCTTTTTCTGTGTGACTTATTTCAGTTAGAATCATCATACCTGAATCCACTCATTGTGCTGCTAAGGGCCTGATGACATAGATTTCATTGCTGAGTGATATTGCTTTGTAAGTAAATACCACAACTTCTTTATCCATTTTTCACTTTCTGCGATGTTGAACTTGTACTGTAAACGAGGTTCTTGTAAACAGAGGCGTCCCAAACTTTGGGGTGGCTGTGTCTTTTTGATTTTAATTTCCCTAAGCTATAGGACCATAAGTGGAAGTGCCCTAGGCTCTGTTGCTTTGTTTTTTAGATGTTTCAGGAAACACCATACACTTCTCCCGAGTGTCTGTTGGCAATTTACATCCCGCCCATCAGCATAACAAGGCTCCCAGTTCTCCATGGCCTGTCCTGCCTTTCTGGATTTTACACTTTTTTCAGATGGCCCTTTTGACCGGGGGGAAGTGAGACTTCATTGTAGTGCAGATTTCCTTTGCAAGCTTGCTTGGTTGGCCAAAAAGGGCGTATGCGTTTTTTCCTGAATATATTCAGGAAAAAACGCATACGCCCTTTTTGGCCAAGTGCATCATTGTGGACGTTCTGCCTCTTTTCCTATGCTTTCAATGCAATTCCAGTCTACCTCCTGAAATCGGTTTCCTGCAATTCTGCCCCGCTTTCAAGTCCTCTTGGCAGCCTTACTTCAGTATATTTTTGGACGATAGCTGTCATTTATAACTCTGCAGGTTTGTGAATTACAGTGCCCCTGAGCTCCTTTCTTCAACTCGCTTTCTTTTGAGCTGGCCGCAACACCGCAGGATGGCTTCAGGCCCTAATCTGGTTCCGGCACGGCATGCTGAGCCTTTGGTTATTTCCTCTTCCTGGTGGGAAATGAGAGTTAAATTTGCCCGTCCAGACACCTCCAGCTAGTCTCTCATTGGTTCTCCCTATTTCTGTTCATCTTCCGCAGAAATTGCAAACTGGGCCAAACAGGAGGTTAAAGGGACTGACTCTCCAAGTCGGGAGGGTGTTAGTAAAGCGTCTGGAATGTTGCACCCGAGTACCAGGGTACGAAAACTGAGACATATTTGAACACGTCTCCCGATCACATGGTTGATCATACTCTAGGTTCCACATGCATGTTTTAGCTGAAGGAAGAATACCTTAAACCTGGGTAGTTGAAACCCGTGGAATGGGTACCATGCAATATGACTTCAAAGGGTCTTCATTTGCTCACCGAACCTCTCCAATCCTATCACTGCTGCGTTTATGCCCCTGTACACATGCTTGATTCTCTTTCGGAGACATAGCAATCCATAGGTTTTAAGATACTTACTAGTCAGGTACATTCTTAGGCATTTAATATGGGGTGTTTAGTCCATTTCGTTGAGCAAGGAGTAGCTCTTGTCTATTCCATATTTGGCTTAAGGAACTTTATCTGTGTTCATTTCAATCTCTGGTTTTATGCAGCACCCCAACTCACCTTTACCCTTAAGCAAGCATAAGTTGGTTTTCTAAATTTGAGACCCTGTTCTGTTCTGTAATTCAGTTCCTGTGTAGCCAAGTTTACATTCCGTGTATTACTGATATCTTATGATGTTTCTTTTTCTGTGTGACTTATTTCAGTTAGAATCATCATACCTGAATCCACTCATTGTGCTGCTAAGGGCCTGATGACATAGATTTCATTGCTGAGTGATATTGCTTTGTAAGTAAATACCACAACTTCTTTATCCATTTTTCACTTTCTGCGATGTTGAACTTGTACTGTAAACGAGGTTCTTGTAAACAGAGGCGTCCCAAACTTTGGGGTGGCTGTGTCTTTTTGATTTTAATTTCCCTAAGCTATAGGACCATAAGTGGAAGTGCCCTAGGCTCTGTTGCTTTGTTTTTTAGATGTTTCAGGAAACACCATACACTTCTCCCGAGTGTCTGTTGGCAATTTACATCCCGCCCATCAGCATAACAAGGCTCCCAGTTCTCCATGGCCTGTCCTGTCTTTCTGGATTTTACACTTTTTTCAGATGGCCCTTTTGACCGGGGGGAAGTGAGACTTCATTGTAGTGCAGATTTCCTTTCCAAGCTTGCTTGGTTGGCCAAAAAGGGCATATGCGTTTTTTCCTGAATATATTCAGGAAAAAACGCATACGCCCTTTTTGGCCAAGTGCATCATTGTGGACGTTCTGCCTCTTTTCCTATGCTTTCAATGCAATTCCAGTCTACCTCCTGAAATCGGTTTCCTGCAATTCTGCCCCGCTTTCAAGTCCTCTTGGCAGCCTTACTTCAGTATATTTTTGGACGATAGCTGTCATTTATAACTCTGCAGGTTTGTGAATTACAGTGCCCCTGAGCTCCTTTCTTCAACTCGCTTTCTTGTGACCTGGCCGCAACACCGCAGGATGGCTTCAGGCCCTAATCTGGTTCCGGCACGGCATGCTGAGCCTTTGGTTAATTCCTCTTCCTGGTGGGAAATGAGAGTTAAATTTGCCCGTCCAGACACCTCCAGCTAGTCTCTCATTGGTTCTCACTATTCCTGTTCATCTTTCGCAGAAATTGCAAACTGGGCCAAACAGGAGGTTAAAGGGACTGACTCTCCAAGTCGGGAGGGTGTTAGTAAAGCGTCTGGAATGTTGCACCCGAGTACCAGGGTACGAAAACTGAGACATATTTGAACACGTCTCCCGATCACATGGTTGATCATACTTTAGGTTCCACATGCATGTTTTAGCTGAAGGAAGAATACCTTAAACCTGGGTAGTTGAAACCCGTGGAATGGGTACCATGCAATATGACTTCAAAGGGTCTTCATTTGCTCACCGAACCTCTCCAATCCTATCACTGCTGCGTTTATGCCCCTGTACACATGCTTGATTCTCTTTCGGAGACATAACAATCCATAGGTTTTAAGATACTTACTAGTCAGGTACATTCTTAGGCATTTAATATGCGGTGTTGAGTCCATTTCGTTGAGCAAGGAGTAGCTCTTGTCTATTCCATATTTGGCTTAAGGAACTTTATCTGTGTTCATTTCAATCTCTGGTTTTATGCAGCACCCCAACTCACCTTTCCCCTTAAGCAAGCATAAGTTGGTTTTCTAAATTTGAGACCCTGTTCTGTTCTGTAATTCAGTTCCTTTGGAGCCAAGTTTACATTCCGTGTATTACTGATATCTTATGATGTTTCTTTTTCTGTGTGACTTATTTCAGTTAGAATCATCATACCTGAATCCACTCATTGTGCTGCTAAGGGCCTGATGACATAGATTTCATTGCTGAGTGATATTGCTTTGTAAGTAAATACCACAACTTCTTTATCCATTTTTCACTTTCTGCGATGTTGAACTTGTACTGTAAACGAGGTTCTTGTAAACAGAGGCGTCCCAAACTTTGGGGTGGCTGTGTCTTTTTGATTTTAATTTCCCTAAGCTATAGGACCATAAGTGGAAGTGCCCTAGGCTCTGTTGCTTTGTTTTTTAGATGTTTCAGGAAACACCATACACTTCTCCCGAGTGTCTGTTGGCAATTTACATCCCGCCCATCAGCATAACAAGGCTCCCAGTTCTCCATGGCCTGTCCTGCCTTTCTGGATTTTACACTTTTTTCAGATGGCCCTTTTGACCGGGGGGAAGTGAGACTTCATTGTAGTGCAGATTTCCTTTGCAAGCTTGCTTGGTTGGCCAAAAAGGGCGTATGCGTTTTTTCCTGAATATATTCAGGAAAAAACGCATACGCCCTTTTTGGCCAAGTGCATCATTGTGGACGTTCTGCCTCTTTTCCTATGCTTTCAATGCAATTCCAGTCTACCTCCTGAAATCGGTTTCCTGCAATTCTGCCCCGCTTTCAAGTCCTCTTGGCAGCCTTACTTCAGTATATTTTTGGATGATAGCTGTCATTTATAACTCTGCAGGTTTGTGAATTACAGTGCCCCTGAGCTCCTTTCTTCAACTCGCTTTCTTTTGAGCTGGCCGCAACACCGCAGGATGGCTTCAGGCCCTAATCTTGTTCCGGCACGGCACGCTGAGCCTTTGGTTAATTCCTCTTCCTGGTGGGAAATGAGAGTTAAATTTGCCCGTCCAGACACCTCCAGCTAGTCTCTCATTGGTTCTCGCTATTCCTGTTCATCTTCCGCAGAAATTGCAAACTGGGCCAAACAGGAGGTTAAAGGGACTGACTCTCCAAGTCGGGAGGGTGTTAGTAAAGCGTCTGGAATGTTGCACCCGAGTACCAGGGTACGAAAACTGAGACATATTTGAACACGTCTCCCGATCACATGGTTGATCATACTTTAGGTTCCACATGCATGTTTTAGCTGAAGGAAGAATACCTTAAACCTGGGTAGTTGAAACCCGTGGAATGGGTACCATGCAATATGACTTCAAAGGGTCTTCATTTGCTCACCGAACCTCTCCAATCCTATCACTGCTGCGTTTATGCCCCTGTACACATGCTTGATTCTCTTTCGGAGACATAACAATCCATAGGTTTTAAGATACTTACTAGTCAGGTACATTCTTAGGCATTTAATATGCGGTGTTGAGTCCATTTCGTTGAGCAAGGAGTAGCTCTTGTCTATTCCATATTTGGCTTAAGGAACTTTATCTGTGTTCATTTCAATCTCTGGTTTTATGCAGCACCCCAACTCACCTTTCCCCTTAAGCAAGCATAAGTTGGTTTTCTAAATTTGAGACCCTGTTCTGTTCTGTAATTCAGTTCTGGTGTAGCCAAGTTTACATTCCGTGTATTACTGATATCTTATGATGTTTCTTTTTCTGTGTGACTTATTTCAGTTAGAATCATCATACCTGAATCCACTCATTGTGCTGCTAAGGGCCTGATGACATAGATTTCATTGCTGAGTGATATTGCTTTGTAAGTAAATACCACAACTTCTTTATCCATTTTTCACTTTCTGCGATGTTGAACTTGTACTGTAAACGAGGTTCTTGTAAACAGAGGCGTCCCAAACTTTGGGGTGGCTGTGTCTTTTTGATTTTAATTTCCCTAAGCTATAGGACCATAAGTGGAAGTGCCCTAGGCTCTGTTGCTTTGTTTTTTAGATGTTTCAGGAAACACCATACACTTCTCCCGAGTGTCTGTTGGCAATTTACATCCCGCCCATCAGCATAACAAGGCTCCCAGTTCTCCATGGCCTGTCCTGCCTTTCTGGATTTTACACTTTTTTCAGATGGCCCTTTTGACCGGGGGGAAGTGAGACTTCATTGTAGTGCAGATTTCCTTTGCAAGCTTGCTTGGTTGGCCAAAAAGGGCGTATGCGTTTTTTCCTGAATATATTCAGGAAAAAACGCATACGCCCTTTTTGGCCAAGTGCATCATTGTGGACGTTCTGCCTCTTTTCCTATGCTTTCAATGCAATTCCAGTCTACCTCCTGAAATCGGTTTCCTGCAATTCTGCCCCGCTTTCAAGTCCTCTTGGCAGCCTTACTTCAGTATATTTTTGGACGATAGCTGTCATTTATAACTCTGCAGGTTTGTGAATTACAGTGCCCCTGAGCTCCTTTCTTCAACTCGCTTTCTTTTGAGCTGGCCGCAACACCGCAGGATGGCTTCAGGCCCTAATCTGGTTCCGGCACGGCACGCTGAGCCTTTGGTTAATTCCTCTTCCTGGTGGGAAATGAGAGTTAAATTTGCCCGTCCAGACACCTCCAGCTAGTCTCTCATTGGTTCTCGCTATTCCTGTTCATCTTCCGCAGAAATTGCAAACTGGGCCAAACAGGAGGTTAAAGGGACTGACTCTCCAAGTCGGGAGGGTGTTAGTAAAGCGTCTGGAATGTTGCACCCGAGTACCAGGGTACGAAAACTGAGACATATTTGAACACGTCTCCCGATCACATGGTTGATCAGACTCTAGGTTCCACATGCATGTTTTAGCTGAAGGAAGAATACCTTAAACCTGGGTAGTTGAAACCCGTGGAATGGGTACCATGCAATATGACTTCAAAGGGTCTTCATTTGCTCACCGAACCTCTCCAATCCTATCACTGCTGCGTTTATGCCCCTGTACACATGCTTGATTCTCTTTCGGAGACATAGCAATCCATAGGTTTTAAGATACTTACTAGTCAGGTACATTCTTAGGCATTTAATATGCGGTGTTGAGTCCATTACTTTGAGCAAGGAGTAGCTCTTGTCTATTCCATATTTGGCTTAAGGAACTTTATCTGTGCTCATTTCAATCTCTGGTTTTATGCAGCACCCCAACTCACATTTCCCCTTAAGCAAGCATAAGTTGGTTTTCTAAATTTGAGACCCTGTTCTGTTCTGTGATTCAGTTCATGTGTAGCCAAGTTTACATTCCGTGTATTACTGATATCTTATGATGTTTCTTTTTCTGTGTGACTTATTTCAGTTAGAATCATCATACCTGAATCCACTCATTGTGCTGCTAAGGGCCTGATGACATAGATTTCATTGCTGAGTGATATTGCTTTGTAAGTAAATACCACAACTTCTTTATCCATTTTTCACTTTCTGCGATGTTGAACTTGTACTGTAAACGAGGTTCTTGTAAACAGAGGCGTCCCAAACTTTGGGGTGGCTGTGTCTTTTTGATTTTAATTTCCCTAAGCTATAGGACCATAAGTGGAAGTGCCCTAGGCTCTGTTGCTTTGTTTTTTAGATGTTTCAGGAAACACCATACACTTCTCCCGAGTGTCTGTTGGCAATTTACATCCCGCCCATCAGCATAACAAGGCTCCCAGTTCTCCATGGCCTGTCCTGCCTTTCTGGATTTTACACTTTTTTCAGATGGCCCTTTTGACCGGGGGGAAGTGAGACTTCATTGTAGTGCAGATTTCCTTTGCAAGCTTGCTTGGTTGGCCAAAAAGGGCGTATGCGTTTTTTCCTGAATATATTCAGGAAAAAACGCATACGCCCTTTTTGGCCAAGTGCATCATTGTGGACGTTCTGCCTCTTTTCCTATGCTTTCAATGCAATTCCAGTCTACCTCCTGAAATCGGTTTCCTGCAATTCTGCCCCGCTTTCAAGTCCTCTTGGCAGCCTTACTTCAGTATATTTTTGGACGATAGCTGTCATTTATAACTCTGCAGGTTTGTGAATTACAGTGGCCCTGAGCTCCTTTCTTCAACTTGCTTTCTTTTGAGCTGGCCGCAACACCGCAGGATGGCTTCAGGCCCTAATCTGGTTCCGGCACGGCACGCTGAGCCTTTGGTTAATTCCTCTTCCTGGTGGGAAATGAGAGTTAAATTTGCCCGTCCAGACACCTCCAGCTAGTCTCTCATTGGTTCTCGCTATTCCTGTTCATCTTCCGCAGAAATTGCAAACTGGGCCAAACAGGAGGTTAAAGGGACTGACTCTCCAAGTCGGGAGGGTGTTAGTAAAGCGTCTGGAATGTTGCACCCGAGTACCAGGGTACGAAAACTGAGACATATTTGAACACGTCTCCCGATCACATGGTTGATCATACTCTAGGTTCCACATGCATGTTTTAGCTGAAGGAAGAATAACTTAAACCTGGGTAGTTGAAACCCATGGAATGGGTACTATGCAATATGACTTCAAAGGGTCTTCATTTGCTCACCGAACCTCTCCAATCCTATCACTGCTGCGTTTATGCCCCTGTACACATGCTTGATTCTCTTTCGGAGACATAGCAATCCATAGGTTTTAAGATACTTACTAGTCAGGTACATTCTTAGGCATTTAATATGCGGTGTTGAGTCCATTTCATTGAGCAAGGAGTAGCTCTTGTCTATTCCATATTTGGCTTAAGGAACTTTATCTGTGCTCATTTCAATCTCTGGTTTTATGCAGCACCCCAACTCACCTTTCCCCTTAAGCAAGCATAAGTTGGTTTTCTAAATTTGAGACCCTGTTCTGTTCTGTAATTCAGTTCCTGTGTAGCCAAGTTTACATTCCGTTTATTACTGATATCTTATGATGTTTCTTTTTCTGTGTGACTTATTTCAGTTAGAATCATCATACCTGAATCCACTCATTGTGCTGCTAAGGGCCTGATGACATAGATTTCATTGCTGAGTGATATTGCTTTGTAAGTAAATACCACAACTTCTTTATCCATTTTTCACTTTCTGCGATGTTGAACTTGTACTGTAAACGAGGTTCTTGTAAACAGAGGCGTCCCAAACTTTGGGGTGGCTGTGTCTTTCTGATTTTAATTTCCCTAAGCTATAGGACCATAAGTGGAAGTGCCCTAGGCTCTGTTGCTTTGTTTTTTAGATGTTTCAGGAAACACCATACACTTCTTCCGAGTGTCTGTTGGCAATTTACATCCCGCCCATCAGCATAACAAGGCTCCCAGTTCTCCATGGCCTGTCCTGCCTTTCTGGATTTTACACTTTTTTCAGATGGCCCTTTTGACCGGGGGGAAGTGAGACTTCATTGTAGTGCAGATTTCCTTTGCAAGCTTGCTTGGTTGGCCAAAAAGGGCGTATGCGTTTTTTCCTGAATATATTCAGGAAAAAACGCATACGCCCTTTTTGGCCAAGTGCATCATTGTGGACGTTCTGCCTCTTTTCCTATGCTTTCAATGCAATTCCAGTCTACCTCCTGAAATCGGTTTCCTGCAATTCTGCCCCGCTTTCAAGTCCTCTTGGCAGCCTTACTTCAGTATATTTTTGGACGATAGCTGTCATTTATAACTCTGCAGGTTTGTGAATTACAGTGCCCCTGAGCTCCTTTCTTCAACTCGCTTTCTTGTGACCTGGCCGCAACACTGCAGGATGGCTTCAGGCCCTAATCTGGTTCCGGCACGGCATGCTGAGCCTTTGGTTAATTCCTCTTCCTGGTGGGAAATGAGAGTTAAATTTGCCCGTCCAGACACCTCCAGCTAGTCTCTCATTGGTTCTCGCTATTCCTGTTCATCTTTCGCAGAAATTGCAAACTGGGCCAAACAGGAGGTTAAAGGGACTGACTCTCCAAGTCGGGAGGGTGTTAGTAAAGCGTCTGGAATGTTGCACCCGAGTACCAGGGTACGAAAACTGAGACATATTTGAACACGTCTCCCGATCACATGGTTGATCATACTTTAGGTTCCACATGCATGTTTTAGCTGAAGGAAGAATACCTTAAACCTGGGTAGTTGAAACCCGTGGAATGGGTACCATGCAATATGACTTCAAAGGGTCTTCATTTGCTCACCGAACCTCTCCAATCCTATCACTGCTGCGTTTATGCCCCTGTACACATGCTTGATTCTCTTTCGGAGACATAACAATCCATAGGTTTTAAGATACTTACTAGTCAGGTACATTCTTAGGCATTTAATATGCGGTGTTGAGTCCATTTCGTTGAGCAAGGAGTAGCTCTTGTCTATTCCATATTTGGCTTAAGGAACTTTATCTGTGCTCATTTCAATCTCTGGTTTTATGCAGCACCCCAACTCACCTTTCCCCTTAAGCAAGCATAAGTTGGTTTTCTAAATTTGAGACCCTGTTCTGTTCTGTAATTCAGTTCTGGTGTAGCCAAGTTTACATTCCGTGTATTACTGATATCTTATGATGTTTCTTTTTCTGTGTGACTTATTTCAGTTAGAATCATCATACCTGAATCCACTCATTGTGCTGCTAAGGGCCTGATGACATAGATTTCATTGCTGAGTGATATTGCTTTGTAAGTAAATACCACAACTTCTTTATCCATTTTTCACTTTCTGCGATGTTGAACTTGTACTGTAAACGAGGTTCTTGTAAACAGAGGCGTCCCAAACTTTGGGGTGGCTGTGTCTTTTTGATTTTAATTTCCCTAAGCTATAGGACCATAAGTGGAAGTGCCCTAGGCTCTGTTGCTTTGTTTTTTAGATGTTTCAGGAAACACCATACACTTCTCCCGAGTGTCTGTTGGCAATTTACATCCCGCCCATCAGCATAACAAGGCTCCCAGTTCTCCATGGCCTGTCCTGCCTTTCTGGATTTTACACTTTTTTCAGATGGCCCTTTTGACCGGGGGGAAGTGAGACTTCATTGTAGTGCAGATTTCCTTTGCAAGCTTGCTTGGTTGGCCAAAAAGGGCGTATGCGTTTTTTCCTGAATATATTCAGGAAAAAACGCATACGCCCTTTTTGGCCAAGTGCATCATTGTGGACGTTCTGCCTCTTTTCCTATGCTTTCAATGCAATTCCAGTCTACCTCCTGAAATCGGTTTCCTGCAATTCTGCCCCGCTTTCAAGTCCTCTTGGCAGCCTTACTTCAGTATATTTTTGGACGATAGCTGTCATTTATAACTCTGCAGGTTTGTGAATTACAGTGCCCCTGAGCTCCTTTCTTCAACTCGCTTTCTTTTGAGCTGGCCGCAACACCGCAGGATGGCTTCAGGCCCTAATCTGGTTCCGGCACGGCACGCTGAGCCTTTGGTTAATTCCTCTTCCTGGTGGGAAATGAGAGTTAAATTTGCCCGTCCAGACACCTCCAGCTAGTCTCTCATTGGTTCTCGCTATTCCTGTTCATCTTCCGCAGAAATTGCAAACTGGGCCAAACAGGAGGTTAAAGGGACTGACTCTCCAAGTCGGGAGGGTGTTAGTAAAGCGTCTGGAATGTTGCACCCGAGTACCAGGGTACGAAAACTGAGACATATTTGAACACGTCTCCCGATCACATGGTTGATCAGACTCTAGGTTCCACATGCATGTTTTAGCTGAAGGAAGAATACCTTAAACCTGGGTAGTTGAAACCCGTGGAATGGGTACCATGCAATATGACTTCAAAGGGTCTTCATTTGCTCACCGAACCTCTCCAATCCTATCACTGCTGCGTTTATGCCCCTGTACACATGCTTGATTCTCTTTCGGAGACATAGCAATCCATAGGTTTTAAGATACTTACTAGTCAGGTACATTCTTAGGCATTTAATATGCGGTGTTGAGTCCATTTCGTTGAGCAAGGAGTAGCTCTTGTCTATTCCATATTTGGCTTAAGGAACTTTATCTGTGTTCATTTCAATCTCTAGTTTTATGCAGCACCCCAACTCACCTTTACCCTTAAGCAAGCATAAGTTGGTTTTCTAAATTTGAGACCCTGTTCTGTTCTGTAATTCAGTTCCTGTGTAGCCAAGTTTACATTCCGTGTATTACTGATATCTTATGATGTTTCTTTTTCTGTGTGACTTATTTCAGTTAGAATCATCATACCTGAATCCACTCATTGTGCTGCTAAGGGCCTGATGACATAGATTTCATTGCTGAGTGATATTGCTTTGTAAGTAAATACCACAACTTCTTTATCCATTTTTCACTTTCTGCGATGTTGAACTTGTACTGTAAACGAGGTTCTTGTAAACAGAGGCGTCCCAAACTTTGGGGTGGCTGTGTCTTTTTGATTTTAATTTCCCTAAGCTATAGGACCATAAGTGGAAGTGCCCTAGGCTCTGTTGCTTTGTTTTTTAGATGTTTCAGGAAACACCATACACTTCTCCCGAGTGTCTGTTGGCAATTTACATCCCGCCCATCAGCATAACAAGGCTCCCAGTTCTCCATGGCCTGTCCTGCCGTTCTGGATTTTACACTTTTTTCAGATGGCCCTTTTGACCGGGGGGAAGTGAGACTTCATTGTAGTGCAGATTTCCTTTGCAAGCTTGATTGGTTGGCCAAAAAGTGCGTATGAGTTTTTTCCTGAATATATTCAGGAAAAAACGCATACGCCCTTTTTGGCCAAGTGCATCATTGTGGACGTTCTGCCTCTTTTCCTATGCTTTCAATGCAATTCCAGTCTACCTCCTGAAATCGGTTTCCTGCAATTCTGCGCCGCTTTCAAGTCCTCTTGGCAGCCTTACTTCAGTATATTTTTGGACGATAGCTGTCATTTATAACTCTGCAGGTTTGTGAATTACAGTGCCCCTGAGCTCCTTTCTTCAACTCGCTTTCTTGTGAGCTGGCCGCAACACCGCAGGATGGCTTCAGGCCCTAATCTGGTTCCGGCACGGCACGCTGAGCCTTTGGTTAATTCCTCTTCCTGGTGGGAAATGAGAGTTAAATTTGCCCGTCCAGACACCTCCAGCTAGTCTCTCATTGGTTCTCGCTATTCCTGTTCATCTTCCGCAGAAATTGCAAACTGGGCCAAACAGGAGGTTAAAGGGACTGACTCTCCAAGTCGGGAGGGTGTTAGTAAAGCGTCTGGAATGTTGCACCCGAGTACCAGGGTACGAAAACTGAGACATATTTGAACACGTCTCCCGATCACATGGTTGATCAGACTCTAGGTTCCACATGCATGTTTTAGCTGAAGGAAGAATACCTTAAACCTGGGTAGTTGAAACCCGTGGAATGGGTACCATGCAATATGACTTCAAAGGGTCTTCATTTGCTCACCGAACCTCTCCAATCCTATCACTGCTGCGTTTATGCCCCTGTACACATGCTTGATTCTCTTTCGGAGACATAGCAATCCATAGGTTTTAAGATACTTACTAGTCAGGTACATTCTTAGGCATTTAATATGCGGTGTTGAGTCCATTTCGTTGAGCAAGGAGTAGCTCTTGTCTATTCCATATTTGGCTTAAGGAACTTTATCTGTGTTCATTTCAATCTCTAGTTTTATGCAGCACCCCAACTCACCTTTACCCTTAAGCAAGCATAAGTTGGTTTTCTAAATTTGAGACCCTGTTCTGTTCTGTAATTCAGTTCCTGTGTAGCCAAGTTTACATTCCGTGTATTACTGATATCTTATGATGTTTCTTTTTCTGTGTGACTTATTTCAGTTAGAATCATCATACCTGAATCCACTCATTGTGCTGCTAAGGGCCTGATGACATAGATTTCATTGCTGAGTGATATTGCTTTGTAAGTAAATACCACAACTTCTTTATCCATTTTTCACTTTCTGCGATGTTGAACTTGTACTGTAAACGAGGTTCTTGTAAACAGAGGCGTCCCAAACTTTGGGGTGGCTGTGTCTTTTTGATTTTAATTTCCCTAAGCTATAGGACCATAAGTGGAAGTGCCCTAGGCTCTGTTGCTTTGTTTTTTAGATGTTTCAGGAAACACCATACACTTCTCCCGAGTGTCTGTTGGCAATTTACATCCCGCCCATCAGCATAACAAGGCTCCCAGTTCTCCATGGCCTGTCCTGCCGTTCTGGATTTTACACTTTTTTCAGATGGCCCTTTTGACCGGGGGGAAGTGAGACTTCATTGTAGTGCAGATTTCCTTTGCAAGCTTGATTGGTTGGCCAAAAAGTGCGTATGAGTTTTTTCCTGAATATATTCAGGAAAAAACGCATACGCCCTTTTTGGCCAAGTGCATCATTGTGGACGTTCTGCCTCTTTTCCTATGCTTTCAATGCAATTCCAGTCTACCTCCTGAAATCGGTTTCCTGCAATTCTGCGCCGCTTTCAAGTCCTCTTGGCAGCCTTACTTCAGTATATTTTTGGACGATAGCTGTCATTTATAACTCTGCAGGTTTGTGAATTACAGTGCCCCTGAGCTCCTTTCTTCAACTCGCTTTCTTGTGAGCTGGCCGCAACACCGCAGGATGGCTTCAGGCCCTAATCTGGTTCCGGCACGGCACGCTGAGCCTTTGGTTAATTCCTCTTCCTGGTGGGAAATGAGAGTTAAATTTGCCCGTCCAGACACCTCCAGCTAGTCTCTCATTGGTTCTCGCTATTCCTGTTCATCTTCCGCAGAAATTGCAAACTGGGCCAAACAGGAGGTTAAAGGGACTGACTCTCCAAGTCGGGAGGGTGTTAGTAAAGCGTCTGGAATGTTGCACCCGAGTACCAGGGTACGAAAACTGAGACATATTTGAACACGTCTCCCGATCACATGGTTGATCAGACTCTAGGTTCCACATGCATGTTTTACCTGAAGGAAGAATACCTTAAACCTGGGTAGTTGAAACCCGTGGAATGGGTACCATGCAATATGACTTCAAAGGGTCTTCATTTGCTCACCGAACCTCTCCAATCCTATCACTGCTGTGTTTATGCCCCTGTACACATGATTGATTCTCTTTCGGAGACATAGCAATCCATAGGTTTTAAGATACTTACTAGTCAGGTACATTCTTAGGCGTTTAATATGCGGTGTTGAGTCCATTACTTTGAGCAAGGAGTAGCTCTTGTCTATTCCATATTTGGCTTAAGGAACTTTATCTGTGCTCATTTCAATCTCTGGTTTTATGCAGCACCCCAACTCACATTTCCCCTTAAGCAAGCATAAGTTGGTTTTCTAAATTTGAGACCCTGTTCTGTTCTGTGATTCAGTTCATGTGTAGCCAAGTTTACATTCCGTGTATTACTGATATCTTATGATGTTTCTTTTTCTGTGTGACTTATTTCAGTTAGAATCATCATACCTGAATCCACTCATTGTGCTGCTAAGGGCCTGATGACATAGATTTCATTGCTGAGTGATATTGCTTTGTAAGTAAATACCACAACTTCTTTATCCATTTTTCACTTTCTGCGATGTTGAACTTGTACTGTAAACGAGGTTCTTGTAAACAGAGGCGTCCCAAACTTTGGGGTGGCTGTGTCTTTCTGATTTTAATTTCCCTAAGCTATAGGACCATAAGTGGAAGTGCCCTAGGCTCTGTTGCTTTGTTTTTTAGATGTTTCAGGAAACACCATACACTTCTTCCGAGTGTCTGTTGGCAATTTACATCCCGCCCATCAGCATAACAAGGCTCCCAGTTCTCCATGGCCTGTCCTGCCTTTCTGGATTTTACACTTTTTTCAGATGGCCCTTTTGACCGGGGGGAAGTGAGACTTCATTGTAGTGCAGATTTCCTTTGCAAGCTTGCTTGGTTGGCCAAAAAGGGCGTATGCGTTTTTTCCTGAATATATTCAGGAAAAAACGCATACGCCCTTTTTGGCCAAGTGCATCATTGTGGACGTTCTGCCTCTTTTCCTATGCTTTCAATGCAATTCCAGTCTACCTCCTGAAATCGGTTTCCTGCAATTCTGCCCCGCTTTCAAGTCCTCTTGGCAGCCTTACTTCAGTATATTTTTGGACGATAGCTGTCATTTATAACTCTGCAGGTTTGTGAATTACAGTGCCCCTGAGCTCCTTTCTTCAACTCGCTTTCTTGTGACCTGGCCGCAACACCGCAGGATGGCTTCAGGCCCTAATCTGGTTCCGGCACGGCATGCTGAGCCTTTGGTTAATTCCTCTTCCTGGTGGGAAATGAGAGTTAAATTTGCCCGTCCAGACACCTCCAGCTAGTCTCTCATTGGTTCTCGCTATTCCTGTTCATCTTTCGCAGAAATTGCAAACTGGGCCAAACAGGAGGTTAAAGGGACTGACTCTCCAAGTCGGGAGGGTGTTAGTAAAGCGTCTGGAATGTTGCACCCGAGTACCAGGGTACGAAAACTGAGACATATTTGAACACGTCTCCCGATCACATGGTTGATCATACTTTAGGTTCCACATGCATGTTTTAGCTGAAGGAAGAATACCTTAAACCTGGGTAGTTGAAACCCGTGGAATGGGTACCATGCAATATGACTTCAAAGGGTCTTCATTTGCTCACCGAACCTCTCCAATCCTATCACTGCTGCGTTTATGCCCCTGTACACATGCTTGATTCTCTTTCGGAGACATAACAATCCATAGGTTTTAAGATACTTACTAGTCAGGTACATTCTTAGGCATTTAATATGCGGTGTTGAGTCCATTTCGTTGAGCAAGGAGTAGCTCTTGTCTATTCCATATTTGGCTTAAGGAACTTTATCTGTGTTCATTTCAATCTCTGGTTTTATGCAGCACCCCAACTCACCTTTCCCCTTAAGCAAGCATAAGTTGGTTTTCTAAATTTGAGACCCTGTTCTGTTCTGTAATTCAGTTCTGGTGTAGCCAAGTTTACATTCCGTGTATTACTGATATCTTATGATGTTTCTTTTTCTGTGTGACTTATTTCAGTTAGAATCATCATACCTGAATCCACTCATTGTGCTGCTAAGGGCCTGATGACATAGATTTCATTGCTGAGTGATATTGCTTTGTAAGTAAATACCACAACTTCTTTATCCATTTTTCACTTTCTGCGATGTTGAACTTGTACTGTAAACGAGGTTCTTGTAAACAGAGGCGTCCCAAACTTTGGGGTGGCTGTGTCTTTTTGATTTTAATTTCCCTAAGCTATAGGACCATAAGTGGAAGTGCCCTAGGCTCTGTTGCTTTGTTTTTTAGATGTTTCAGGAAACACCATACACTTCTCCCGAGTGTCTGTTGGCAATTTACATCCCGCCCATCAGCATAACAAGGCTCCCAGTTCTCCATGGCCTGTCCTGCCTTTCTGGATTTTACACTTTTTTCAGATGGCCCTTTTGACCGGGGGGAAGTGAGACTTCATTGTAGTGCAGATTTCCTTTGCAAGCTTGCTTGGTTGGCCAAAAAGGGCGTATGCGTTTTTTCCTGAATATATTCAGGAAAAAACGCATACGCCCTTTTTGGCCAAGTGCATCATTGTGGACGTTCTGCCTCTTTTCCTATGCTTTCAATGCAATTCCAGTCTACCTCCTGAAATCGGTTTCCTGCAATTCTGCCCCGCTTTCAAGTCCTCTTGGCAGCCTTACTTCAGTATATTTTTGGACGATAGCTGTCATTTATAACTCTGCAGGTTTGTGAATTACAGTGCCCCTGAGCTCCTTTCTTCAACTCGCTTTCTTTTGAGCTGGCCGCAACACCGCAGGATGGCTTCAGGCCCTAATCTGGTTCCGGCACGGCACGCTGAGCCTTTGGTTAATTCCTCTTCCTGGTGGGAAATGAGAGTTAAATTTGCCCGTCCAGACACCTCCAGCTAGTCTCTCATTGGTTCTCGCTATTCCTGTTCATCTTCCGCAGAAATTGCAAACTGGGCCAAACAGGAGGTTAAAGGGACTGACTCTCCAAGTCGGGAGGGTGTTAGTAAAGCGTCTGGAATGTTGCACCCGAGTACCAGGGTACGAAAACTGAGACATATTTGAACACGTCTCCCGATCACATGGTTGATCATACTCTAGGTTCCACATGCATGTTTTAGCTGAAGGAAGAATACCTTAAACCTGGGTAGTTGAAACCCGTGGAATGGGTACCATGCAATATGACTTCAAAGGGTCTTCATTTGCTCACCGAACCTCTCCAATCCTATCACTGCTGCGTTTATGCCCCTGTACACATGCTTGATTCTCTTTCGGAGACATAGCAATCCATAGGTTTTAAGATACTTACTAGTCAGGTACATTCTTAGGCATTTAATATGCGGTGTTGAGTCCATTTCGTTGAGCAAGGAGTAGCTCTTGTCTATTCCATATTTGGCTTAAGGAACTTTATCTGTGTTCATTTCAATCTCTGGTTTTATGCAGCACCCCAACTCACCTTTCCCCTTAAGCAAGCATAAGTTGGTTTTCTAAATTTGAGACCCTGTTCTGTTCTGTAATTCAGTTCCTGTGTAGCCAAGTTTACATTCCGTGTATTACTGATATCTTATGATGTTTCTTTTTCTGTGTGACTTATTTCAGTTAGAATCATCATACCTGAATCCACTCATTGTGCTGCTAAGGGCCTGATGACATAGATTTCATTGCTGAGTGATATTGCTTTGTAAGTAAATACCACAACTTCTTTATCCATTTTTCACTTTCTGCGATGTTGAACTTGTACTGTAAACGAGGTTCTTGTAAACAGAGGCGTCCCAAACTTTGGGGTGGCTGTGTCTTTTTGATTTTAATTTCCCTAAGCTATAGGACCATAAGTGGAAGTGCCCTAGGCTCTGTTGCTTTGTTTTTTAGATGTTTCAGGAAACACCATACACTTCTCCCGAGTGTCTGTTGGCAATTTACATCCCGCCCATCAGCATAACAAGGCTCCCAGTTCTCCATGGCCTGTCCTGCCGTTCTGGATTTTACACTTTTTTCAGATGGCCCTTTTGACCGGGGGGAAGTGAGACTTCATTGTAGTGCAGATTTCCTTTGCAAGCTTGATTGGTTGGCCAAAAAGGGCGTATGAGTTTTTTCCTGAATATATTCAGGAAAAAACGCATACGCCCTTTTTGGCCAAGTGCATCATTGTGGACGTTCTGCCTCTTTTCCTATGCTTTCAATGCAATTCCAGTCTACCTCTTGAAATCGGTTTCCTGCAATTCTGCGCCGCTTTCAAGTCCTCTTGGCAGCCTTACTTCAGTATATTTTTGGACGATAGCTGTCATTTATAACTCTGCAGGTTTGTGAATTACAGTGCCCCTGAGCTCCTTTCTTCAACTCGCTTTCTTGTGAGCTGGCCGCAACACCGCAGGATGGCTTCAGGCCCTAATCTGGTTCCGGCACGGCACGCTGAGCCTTTGGTTAATTCCTCTTCCTGGTGGGAAATGAGAGTTAAATTTGCCCGTCCAGACACCTCCAGCTAGTCTCTCATTGGTTCTCGCTATTCCTGTTCATCTTCCGCAGAAATTGCAAACTGGGCCAAACAGGAGGTTAAAGGGACTGACTCTCCAAGTCGGGAGGGTGTTAGTAAAGCGTCTGGAATGTTGCACCCGAGTACCAGGGTACGAAAACTGAGACATATTTGAACACGTCTCCCGATCACATGGTTGATCATACTCTAGGTTCCACATGCATGTTTTAGCTGAAGGAAGAATACCTTAAACCTGGGTAGTTGAAACCCGTGGAATGGGTACCATGCAATATGACTTCAAAGGGTCTTCATTTGCTCACCGAACCTCTCCAATCCTATCACTGCTGTGTTTATGCCCCTGTACACATGATTGATTCTCTTTCGGAGACATAGCAATCCATAGGTTTTAAGATACTTACTAGTCAGGTACATTCTTAGGCGTTTAATATGCGGTGTTGAGTCCATTACTTTGAGCAAGGAGTAGCTCTTGTCTATTCCATATTTGGCTTAAGGAACTTTATCTGTGCTCATTTCAATCTCTGGTTTTATGCAGCACCCCAACTCACATTTCCCCTTAAGCAAGCATAAGTTGGTTTTCTAAATTTGAGACCCTGTTCTGTTCTGTGATTCAGTTCATGTGTAGCCAAGTTTACATTCCGTGTATTACTGATATCTTATGATGTTTCTTTTTCTGTGTGACTTATTTCAGTTAGAATCATCATACCTGAATCCACTCATTGTGCTGCTAAGGGCCTGATGACATAGATTTCATTGCTGAGTGATATTGCTTTGTAAGTAAATACCACAACTTCTTTATCCATTTTTCACTTTCTGCGATGTTGAACTTGTACTGTAAACGAGGTTCTTGTAAACAGAGGCGTCCCAAACTTTGGGGTGGCTGTGTCTTTTTGATTTTAATTTCCCTAAGCTATAGGACCATAAGTGGAAGTGCCCTAGGCTCTGTTGCTTTGTTTTTTAGATGTTTCAGGAAACACCATACACTTCTCCCGAGTGTCTGTTGGCAATTTACATCCCGCCCATCAGCATAACAAGGCTCCCAGTTCTCCATGGCCTGTCCTGCCTTTCTGGATTTTACACTTTTTTCAGATGGCCCTTTTGACCGGGGGGAAGTGAGACTTCATTGTAGTGCAGATTTCCTTTGCAAGCTTGCTTGGTTGGCCAAAAAGGGCGTATGCGTTTTTTCCTGAATATATTCAGGAAAAAACGCATACGCCCTTTTTGGCCAAGTGCATCATTGTGGACGTTCTGCCTCTTTTCCTATGCTTTCAATGCAATTCCAGTCTACCTCCTGAAATCGGTTTCCTGCAATTCTGCCCCGCTTTCAAGTCCTCTTGGCAGCCTTACTTCAGTATATTTTTGGACGATAGCTGTCATTTATAACTCTGCAGGTTTGTGAATTACAGTGGTCCTGAGCTCCTTTCTTCAACTTGCTTTCTTTTGAGCTGGCCGCAACACCGCAGGATGGCTTCAGGCCCTAATCTGGTTCCGGCACGGCACGCTGAGCCTTTGGTTAATTCCTCTTCCTGGTGGGAAATGAGAGTTAAATTTGCCCGTCCAGACACCTCCAGCTAGTCTCTCATTGGTTCTCGCTATTCCTGTTCATCTTCCGCAGAAATTGCAAACTGGGCCAAACAGGAGGTTAAAGGGACTGACTCTCCAAGTCGGGAGGGTGTTAGTAAAGCGTCTGGAATGTTGCACCCGAGTACCAGGGTACGAAAACTGAGACATATTTGAACACGTCTCCCGATCACATGGTTGATCATACTCTAGGTTCCACATGCATGTTTTAGCTGAAGGAAGAATAACTTAAACCTGGGTAGTTGAAACCCATGGAATGGGTACTATGCAATATGACTTCAAAGGGTCTTCATTTGCTCACCGAACCTCTCCAATCCTATCACTGCTGCGTTTATGCCCCTGTACACATGCTTGATTCTCTTTCGGAGACATAGCAATCCATAGGTTTTAAGATACTTACTAGTCAGGTACATTCTTAGGCATTTAATATGCGGTGTTGAGTCCATTTCATTGAGCAAGGAGTAGCTCTTGTCTATTCCATATTTGGCTTAAGGAACTTTATCTGTGCTCATTTCAATCTCTGGTTTTATGCAGCACCCCAACTCACCTTTCCCCTTAAGCAAGCATAAGTTGGTTTTCTAAATTTGAGACCCTGTTCTGTTCTGTAATTCAGTTCCTGTGTAGCCAAGTTTACATTCCGTTTATTACTGATATCTTATGATGTTTCTTTTTCTGTGTGACTTATTTCAGTTAGAATCATCATACCTGAATCCACTCATTGTGCTGCTAAGGGCCTGATGACATAGATTTCATTGCTGAGTGATATTGCTTTGTAAGTAAATACCACAACTTCTTTATCCATTTTTCACTTTCTGCAATGTTGAACTTGTACTGTAAACGAGGTTCTTGTAAACAGAGGCGTCCCAAACTTTGGGGTGGCTGTGTCTTTTTGATTTTAATTTCCCTAAGCTATAGGAACATAAGTGGAAGTGCCCTAGGCTCTGTTGCTTTGTTTTTTAGATGTTTCAGGAAACACCATACACTTCTCCCGAGTGTCTGTTGGCAATTTACATCCCGCCCATCAGCATAACAAGGCTCCCAGTTCTCCATGGCCTGTCCTGCCTTTCTGGATTTTACACTTTTTTCAGATGGCCCTTTTGACCGGGGGGAAGTGAGACTTCATTGTAGTGCAGATTTCCTTTGCAAGCTTGCTTGGTTGGCCAAAAAGGGCGTATGCGTTTTTTCCTGAATATATTCAGGAAAAAACGCATACGCCCTTTTTGGCCAAGTGCATCATTGTGGACGTTCTGCCTCTTTTCCTATGCTTTCAATGCAATTCCAGTCTACCTCCTGAAATCGGTTTCCTGCAATTCTGCCCCACTTTCAAGTCCTCTTGGCAGCCTTACTTCAGTATATTTTTGGACGATAGCTGTCATTTATAACTCTGCAGGTTTGTGAATTACAGTGCCCCTGAGCTCCTTTCTTCAACTCGCTTTCTTTTGAGCTGGCCGCAACACCGCAGGATGGCTTCAGGCCCTAATCTGGTTCCGGCACGGCATGCTGAGCCTTTGGTTATTTCCTCTTCCTGGTGGGAAATGAGAGTTAAATTTGCCCGTCCAGACACCTCCAGCTAGTCTCTCATTGGTTCTCCCTATTTCTGTTCATCTTCCGCAGAAATTGCAAACTGGGCCAAACAGGAGGTTAAAGGGACTGACTCTCCAAGTCGGGAGGGTGTTAGTAAAGCGTCTGGAATGTTGCACCCGAGTACCAGGGTACGAAAACTGAGACATATTTGAACACGTCTCCCGATCACATGGTTGATCATACTCTAGGTTCCACATGCATGTTTTAGCTGAAGGAAGAATACCTTAAACCTGGGTAGTTGAAACCCGTGGAATGGGTACCATGCAATATGACTTCAAAGGGTTTTCATTTGCTCACCGAACCTCTCCAATCCTATCACTGCTGCGTTTATGCCCCTGTACACATGCTTGATTCTCTTTCGGAGACATAGCAATCCATAGGTTTTAAGATACTTACTAGTCAGGTACATTCTTAGGCATTTAATATGGGGTGTTTAGTCCATTTCGTTGAGCAAGGAGTAGCTCTTGTCTATTCCATATTTGGCTTAAGGAACTTTATCTGTGTTCATTTCAATCTCTGGTTTTATGCAGCACCCCAACTCACCTTTACCCTTAAGCAAGCATAAGTTGGTTTTCTAAATTTGAGACCCTGTTCTGTTCTGTAATTCAGTTCCTGTGTAGCCAAGTTTACATTCCGTGTATTACTGATATCTTATGATGTTTCTTTTTCTGTGTGACTTATTTCAGTTAGAATCATCATACCTGAATCCACTCATTGTGCTGCTAAGGGCCTGATGACATAGATTTCATTGCTGAGTGATATTGCTTTGTAAGTAAATACCACAACTTCTTTATCCATTTTTCACTTTCTGCGATGTTGAACTTGTACTGTAAACGAGGTTCTTGTAAACAGAGGCGTCCCAAACTTTGGGGTGGCTGTGTCTTTTTGATTTTAATTTCCCTAAGCTATAGGACCATAAGTGGAAGTGCCCTAGGCTCTGTTGCTTTGTTTTTTAGATGTTTCAGGAAACACCATACACTTCTCCCGAGTGTCTGTTGGCAATTTACATCACGCCCATCAGCATAACAAGGCTCCCAGTTCTCCATGGCCTGTCCTGTCTTTCTGGATTTTACACTTTTTTCAGATGGCCCTTTTGACCGGGGGGAAGTGAGACTTCATTGTAGTGCAGATTTCCTTTGCAAGCTTGCTTGGTTGGCCAAAAAGGGCGTATGCGTTTTTTCCTGAATATATTCAGGAAAAAACGCATACGCCCTTTTTGGCCAAGTGCATCATTGTGGACGTTCTGCCTCTTTTCCTATGCTTTCAATGCAATTCCAGTCTACCTCCTGAAATCGGTTTCCTGCAATTCTGCCCCGCTTTCAAGTCCTCTTGGCAGCCTTACTTCAGTATATTTTTGGACGATAGCTGTCATTTATAACTCTGCAGGTTTGTGAATTACAGTGCCCCTGAGCTCCTTTCTTCAACTCGCTTTCTTGTGACCTGGCCGCAACACCGCAGGATGGCTTCAGGCCCTAATCTGGTTCCGGCACGGCATGCTGAGCCTTTGGTTAATTCCTCTTCCTGGTGGGAAATGAGAGTTAAATTTGCCCGTCCAGACACCTCCAGCTAGTCTCTCATTGGTTCTCGCTATTCCTGTTCATCTTTCACAGAAATTGCAAACTGGGCCAAACAGGAGGTTAAAGGGACTGACTCTCCAAGTCGGGAGGGTGTTAGTAAAGCGTCTGGAATGTTGCACCCGAGTACCAGGGTTCGAAAACTGAGACATATTTGAACACGTCTCCCGATCACATGGTTGATCATACTTTAGGTTCCACATGCATGTTTTAGCTGAAGGAAGAATACCTTAAACCTGGGTAGTTGAAACCCGTGGAATGGGTACCATGCAATATGACTTCAAAGGGTCTTCATTTGCTCACCGAACCTCTCCAATCCTATCACTGCTGCGTTTATGCCCCTGTACACATGCTTGATTCTCTTTCGGAGACATAACAATCCATAGGTTTTAAGATACTTACTAGTCAGGTACATTCTTAGGCA
This sequence comes from Pseudorca crassidens, assembly GCF_039906515.1. Lineage (NCBI taxonomy): Eukaryota > Metazoa > Chordata > Mammalia > Artiodactyla > Delphinidae > Pseudorca > Pseudorca crassidens. The sequence goes on from NW_027136150.1 coordinate 48,083, forward strand.
TTTAATATGCGGTGTTGAGTCCATTTCGTTGAGCAAGGAGTAGCTCTTGTCTATTCCATATTTGGCTTAAGGAACTTTATCTGTGTTCATTTCAATCTCTGGTTTTATGCAGCACCCCAACTCACCTTTCCCCTTAAGCAAGCATAAGTTGGTTTTCTAAATTTGAGACGCTGTTCTGTTCTGTAATTCAGTTCTGGTGTAGCCAAGTTTACATTCCGTGTATTACTGATATCTTATGATGTTTCTTTTTCTGTGTGACTTATTTCAGTTAGAATCATCATACCTGAATCCACTCATTGTGCTGCTAAGGGCCTGATGACATAGATTTCATTGCTGAGTGATATTGCTTTGTAAGTAAATACCACAACTTCTTTATCCATTTTTCACTTTCTGCGATGTTGAACTTGTACTGTAAACGAGGTTCTTGTAAACAGAGGCGTCCCAAACTTTGGGGTGGCTGTGTCTTTTTGATTTTAATTTCCCTAAGCTATAGGAACATAAGTGGAAGTGCCCTAGGCTCTGTTGCTTTGTTTTTTAGATGTTTCAGGAAACACCATACACTTCTCCCGAGTGTCTGTTGGCAATTTACATCCCGCCCATCAGCATAACAAGGCTCCCAGTTCTCCATGGCCTGTCCTGCCTTTCTGGATTTTACACTTTTTACAGATGGCCCTTTTGACCGGGGGGAAGTGAGACTTCATTGTAGTGCAGATTTCCTTTGCAAGCTTGCTTGGTTGGCCAAAAAGGGCGTATGCGTTTTTTCCTGAATATATTCAGGAAAAAACGCATACGCCCTTTTTGGCCAAGTGCATCATTGTGGACGTTCTGCCTCTTTTCCTATGCTTTCAATGCAATTCCAGTCTACCTCCTGAAATCGGTTTCCTGCAATTCTGCCCCACTTTCAAGTCCTCTTGGCAGCCTTACTTCAGTATATTTTTGGACGATAGCTGTCATTTATAACTCTGCAGGTTTGTGAATTACAGTGCCCCTGAGCTCCTTTCTTCAACTCGCTTTCTTTTGAGCTGGCCGCAACACCGCAGGATGGCTTCAGGCCCTAATCTGGTTCCGGCATGGCACGCTGAGCCTTTGGTTATTTCCTCTTCCTGGTGGGAAATGAGAGTTAAATTTGCCCGTCCAGACACCTCCAGCTAGTCTCTCATTGGTTCTCCCTATTTCTGTTCATCTTCCGCAGAAATTGCAAACTGGGCCAAACAGGAGGTTAAAGGGACTGACTCTCCAAGTCGGGAGGGTGTTAGTAAAGCGTCTGGAATGTTGCACCCGAGTACCAGGGTACGAAAACTGAGACATATTTGAACACGTCTCCCGATCACATGGTTGATCATACTCTAGGTTCCACATGCATGTTTTAGCTGAAGGAAGAATACCTTAAACCTGGGTAGTTGAAACCCGTGGAATGGGTACCATGCAATATGACTTCAAAGGGTCTTCATTTGCTCACCGAACCTCTCCAATCCTATCACTGCTGCGTTTATGCCCCTGTACACATGCTTGATTCTCTTTCGGAGACATAGCAATCCATAGGTTTTAAGATACTTACTAGTCAGGTACATTCTTAGGCATTTAATATGGGGTGTTTAGTCCATTTCGTTGAGCAAGGAGTAGCTCTTGTCTATTCCATATTTGGCTTAAGGAACTTTATCTGTGTTCATTTCAATCTCTGGTTTTATGCAGCACCCCAACTCACCTTTCCCCTTAAGCAAGCATAAGTTGGTTTTCTAAATTTGAGACCCTGTTCTGTTCTGTAATTCAGTTCCTGTGTAGCCAAGTTTACATTCCGTGTATTACTGATATCTTATGATGTTTCTTTTTCTGTGTGACTTATTTCAGTTAGAATCATCATACCTGAATCCACTCATTGTGCTGCTAAGGGCCTGATGACATAGATTTCATTGCTGAGTGATATTGCTTTGTAAGTAAATACCACAACTTCTTTATCCATTTTTCACTTTCTGCGATGTTGAACTTGTACTGTAAACGAGGTTCTTGTAAACAGAGGCGTCCCAAACTTTGGGGTGGCTGTGTCTTTTTGATTTTAATTTCCCTAAGCTATAGGACCATAAGTGGAAGTGCCCTAGGCTCTGTTGCTTTGTTTTTTAGATGTTTCAGGAAACACCATACACTTCTCCCGAGTGTCTGTTGGCAATTTACATCCCGCCCATCAGCATAACAAGGCTCCCAGTTCTCCATGGCCTGTCCTGTCTTTCTGGATTTTACACTTTTTTCAGATGGCCCTTTTGACCGGGGGGAAGTGAGACTTCATTGTAGTGCAGATTTCCTTTGCAAGCTTGCTTGGTTGGCCAAAAAGGGCATATGCGTTTTTTCCTGAATATATTCAGGAAAAAACGCATACGCCCTTTTTGGCCAAGTGCATCATTGTGGACGTTCTGCCTCTTTTCCTATGCTTTCAATGCAATTCCAGTCTGCCTCCTGAAATCGGTTTCCTGCAATTCTGCCCCGCTTTCAAGTCCTCTTGGCAGCCTTACTTCAGTATATTTTTGGACGATAGCTGTCATTTATAACTCTGCAGGTTTGTGAATTACAGTGCCCCTGAGCTCCTTTCTTCAACTCGCTTTCTTGTGACCTGGCCGCAACACCGCAGGATGGCTTCAGGCCCTAATCTGGTTCCGGCACGGCATGCTGAGCCTTTGGTTAATTCCTCTTCCTGGTGGGAAATGAGAGTTAAATTTGCCCGTCCAGACACCTCCAGCTAGTCTCTCATTGGTTCTCGCTATTCCTGTTCATCTTTCACAGAAATTGCAAACTGGGCCAAACAGGAGGTTAAAGGGACTGACTCTCCAAGTCGGGAGGGTGTTAGTAAAGCGTCTGGAATGTTGCACCCGAGTACCAGGGTTCGAAAACTGAGACATATTTGAACACGTCTCCCGATCACATGGTTGATCATACTTTAGGTTCCACATGCATGTTTTAGCTGAAGGAAGAATACCTTAAACCTGGGTAGTTGAAACCCGTGGAATGGGTACCATGCAATATGACTTCAAAGGGTCTTCATTTGCTCACCGAACCTCTCCAATCCTATCACTGCTGCGTTTATGCCCCTGTACACATGCTTGATTCTCTTTCGGAGACATAACAATCCATAGGTTTTAAGATACTTACTAGTCAGGTACATTCTTAGGCATTTAATATGCGGTGTTGAGTCCATTTCGTTGAGCAAGGAGTAGCTCTTGTCTATTCCATATTTGGCTTAAGGAACTTTATCTGTGTTCATTTCAATCTCTGGTTTTATGCAGCACCCCAACTCACCTTTCCCCTTAAGCAAGCATAAGTTGGTTTTCTAAATTTGAGACGCTGTTCTGTTCTGTAATTCAGTTCTGGTGTAGCCAAGTTTACATTCCGTGTATTACTGATATCTTATGATGTTTCTTTTTCTGTGTGACTTATTTCAGTTAGAATCATCATACCTGAATCCACTCATTGTGCTGCTAAGGGCCTGATGACATAGATTTCATTGCTGAGTGATATTGCTTTGTAAGTAAATACCACAACTTCTTTATCCATTTTTCACTTTCTGCGATGTTGAACTTGTACTGTAAACGAGGTTCTTGTAAACAGAGGCGTCCCAAACTTTGGGGTGGCTGTGTCTTTTTGATTTTAATTTCCCTAAGCTATAGGAACATAAGTGGAAGTGCCCTAGGCTCTGTTGCTTTGTTTTTTAGATGTTTCAGGAAACACCATACACTTCTCCCGAGTGTCTGTTGGCAATTTACATCCCGCCCATCAGCATAACAAGGCTCCCAGTTCTCCATGGCCTGTCCTGCCTTTCTGGATTTTACACTTTTTTCAGATGGCCCTTTTGACCGGGGGGAAGTGAGACTTCATTGTAGTGCAGATTTCCTTTGCAAGCTTGCTTGGTTGGCCAAAAAGGGCGTATGCGTTTTTTCCTGAATATATTCAGGAAAAAACGCATACGCCCTTTTTGGCCAAGTGCATCATTGTGGACGTTCTGCCTCTTTTCCTATGCTTTCAATGCAATTCCAGTCTACCTCCTGAAATCGGTTTCCTGCAATTCTGCCCCACTTTCAAGTCCTCTTGGCAGCCTTACTTCAGTATATTTTTGGACGATAGCTGTCATTTATAACTCTGCAGGTTTGTGAATTACAGTGCCCCTGAGCTCCTTTCTTCAACTCGCTTTCTTTTGAGCTGGCCGCAACACCGCAGGATGGCTTCAGGCCCTAATCTGGTTCCGGCATGGCACGCTGAGCCTTTGGTTATTTCCTCTTCCTGGTGGGAAATGAGAGTTAAATTTGCCCGTCCAGACACCTCCAGCTAGTCTCTCATTGGTTCTCCCTATTTCTGTTCATCTTCCGCAGAAATTGCAAACTGGGCCAAACAGGAGGTTAAAGGGACTGACTCTCCAAGTCGGGAGGGTGTTAGTAAAGCGTCTGGAATGTTGCACCCGAGTACCAGGGTACGAAAACTGAGACATATTTGAACACGTCTCCCGATCACATGGTTGATCATACTCTAGGTTCCACATGCATGTTTTAGCTGAAGGAAGAATACCTTAAACCTGGGTAGTTGAAACCCGTGGAATGGGTACCATGCAATATGACTTCAAAGGGTCTTCATTTGCTCACCGAACCTCTCCAATCCTATCACTGCTGCGTTTATGCCCCTGTACACATGCTTGATTCTCTTTCGGAGACATAGCAATCCATAGGTTTTAAGATACTTACTAGTCAGGTACATTCTTAGGCATTTAATATGGGGTGTTTAGTCCATTTCGTTGAGCAAGGAGTAGCTCTTGTCTATTCCATATTTGGCTTAAGGAACTTTATCTGTGTTCATTTCAATCTCTGGTTTTATGCAGCACCCCAACTCACCTTTACCCTTAAGCAAGCATAAGTTGGTTTTCTAAATTTGAGACCCTGTTCTGTTCTGTAATTCAGTTCCTGTGTAGCCAAGTTTACATTCCGTGTATTACTGATATCTTATGATGTTTCTTTTTCTGTGTGACTTATTTCAGTTAGAATCATCATACCTGAATCCACTCATTGTGCTGCTAAGGGCCTGATGACATAGATTTCATTGCTGAGTGATATTGCTTTGTAAGTAAATACCACAACTTCTTTATCCATTTTTCACTTTCTGCGATGTTGAACTTGTACTGTAAACGAGGTTCTTGTAAACAGAGGCGTCCCAAACTTTGGGGTGGCTGTGTCTTTTTGATTTTAATTTCCCTAAGCTATAGGACCATAAGTGGAAGTGCCCTAGGCTCTGTTGCTTTGTTTTTTAGATGTTTCAGGAAACACCATACACTTCTCCCGAGTGTCTGTTGGCAATTTACATCCCGCCCATCAGCATAACAAGGCTCCCAGTTCTCCATGGCCTGTCCTGTCTTTCTGGATTTTACACTTTTTTCAGATGGCCCTTTTGACCGGGGGGAAGTGAGACTTCATTGTAGTGCAGATTTCCTTTGCAAGCTTGCTTGGTTGGCCAAAAAGGGCGTATGCGTTTTTTCCTGAATATATTCAGGAAAAAACGCATACGCCCTTTTTGGCCAAGTGCATCATTGTGGACGTTCTGCCTCTTTTCCTATGCTTTCAATGCAATTCCAGTCTGCCTCCTGAAATCGGTTTCCTGCAATTCTGCCCCGCTTTCAAGTCCTCTTGGCAGCCTTACTTCAGTATATTTTTGGACGATAGCTGTCATTTATAACTCTGCAGGTTTGTGAATTACAGTGCCCCTGAGCTCCTTTCTTCAACTCGCTTTCTTGTGACCTGGCCGCAACACCGCAGGATGGCTTCAGGCCCTAATCTGGTTCCGGCACGGCATGCTGAGCCTTTGGTTAATTCCTCTTCCTGGTGGGAAATGAGAGTTAAATTTGCCCGTCCAGACACCTCCAGCTAGTCTCTCATTGGTTCTCGCTATTCCTGTTCATCTTTCGCAGAAATTGCAAACTGGGCCAAACAGGAGGTTAAAGGGACTGACTCTCCAAGTCGGGAGGGTGTTAGTAAAGCGTCTGGAATGTTGCACCCGAGTACCAGGGTACGAAAACTGAGACATATTTGAACACGTCTCCCGATCACATGGTTGATCATACTTTAGGTTCCACATGCATGTTTTAGCTGAAGGAAGAATACCTTAAACCTGGGTAGTTGAAACCCGTGGAATGGGTACCATGCAATATGACTTCAAAGGGTCTTCATTTGCTCACCGAACCTCTCCAATCCTATCACTGCTGCGTTTATGCCCCTGTACACATGCTTGATTCTCTTTCGGAGACATAACAATCCATAGGTTTTAAGATACTTACTAGTCAGGTACATTCTTAGGCATTTAATATGCGGTGTTGAGTCCATTTCGTTGAGCAAGGAGTAGCTCTTGTCTATTCCATATTTGGCTTAAGGAACTTTATCTGTGTTCATTTCAATCTCTGGTTTTATGCAGCACCCCAACTCACCTTTCCCCTTAAGCAAGCATAAGTTGGTTTTCTAAATTTGAGACCCTGTTCTGTTCTGTAATTCAGTTCTGGTGTAGCCAAGTTTACATTCCGTGTATTACTGATATCTTATGATGTTTCTTTTTCTGTGTGACTTATTTCAGTTAGAATCATCATACCTGAATCCACTCATTGTGCTGCTAAGGGCCTGATGACATAGATTTCATTGCTGAGTGATATTGCTTTGTAAGTAAATACCACAACTTCTTTATCCATTTTTCACTTTCTGCGATGTTGAACTTGTACTGTAAACGAGGTTCTTGTAAACAGAGGCGTCCCAAACTTTGGGGTGGCTGTGTCTTTTTGATTTTAATTTCCCTAAGCTATAGGACCATAAGTGGAAGTGCCCTAGGCTCTGTTGCTTTGTTTTTTAGATGTTTCAGGAAACACCATACACTTCTCCCGAGTGTCTGTTGGCAATTTACATCCCGCCCATCAGCATAACAAGGCTCCCAGTTCTCCATGGCCTGTCCTGCCTTTCTGGATTTTACACTTTTTTCAGATGGCCCTTTTGACCGGGGGGAAGTGAGACTTCATTGTAGTGCAGATTTCCTTTGCAAGCTTGCTTGGTTGGCCAAAAAGGGCGTATGCGTTTTTTCCTGAATATATTCAGGAAAAAACGCATACGCCCTTTTTGGCCAAGTGCATCATTGTGGACGTTCTGCCTCTTTTCCTATGCTTTCAATGCAATTCCAGTCTACCTCCTGAAATCGGTTTCCTGCAATTCTGCCCCGCTTTCAAGTCCTCTTGGCAGCCTTACTTCAGTATATTTTTGGACGATAGCTGTCATTTATAACTCTGCAGGTTTGTGAATTACAGTGCCCCTGAGCTCCTTTCTTCAACTCGCTTTCTTTTGAGCTAGCCACAACACCGCAGGATGGCTTCAGGCCCTAATCTGGTTCCGGCACGGCACGCTGAGCCTTTGGTTAATTCCTCTTCCTGGTGGGAAATGAGAGTTAAATTTGCCCGTCCAGACACCTCCAGCTAGTCTCTCATTGGTTCTCGCTATTCCTGTTCATCTTCCGCAGAAATTGCAAACTGGGCCAAACAGGAGGTTAAAGGGACTGACTCTCCAAGTCGGGAGGGTGTTAGTAAAGCGTCTGGAATGTTGCACCCGAGTACCAGGGTACGAAAACTGAGACATATTTGAACACGTCTCCCGATCACATGGTTGATCAGACTCTAGGTTCCACATGCATGTTTTAGCTGAAGGAAGAATACCTTAAACCTGGGTAGTTGAAACCCGTGGAATGGGTACCATGCAATATGACTTCAAAGGGTCTTCATTTGCTCACCGAACCTCTCCAATCCTATCACTGCTGCGTTTATGCCCCTGTACACATGCTTGATTCTCTTTCGGAGACATAGCAATCCATAGGTTTTAAGATACTTACTAGTCAGGTACATTCTTAGGCATTTAATATGCGGTGTTGAGTCCATTTCGTTGAGCAAGGAGTAGCTCTTGTCTATTCCATATTTGGCTTAAGGAACTTTATCTGTGTTCATTTCAATCTCTAGTTTTATGCAGCACCCCAACTCACCTTTACCCTTAAGCAAGCATAAGTTGGTTTTCTAAATTTGAGACCCTGTTCTGTTCTGTAATTCAGTTCCTGTGTAGCCAAGTTTACATTCCGTGTATTACTGATATCTTATGATGTTTCTTTTTCTGTGTGACTTATTTCAGTTAGAATCATCATACCTGAATCCACTCATTGTGCTGCTAAGGGCCTGATGACATAGATTTCATTGCTGAGTGATATTGCTTTGTAAGTAAATACCACAACTTCTTTATCCATTTTTCACTTTCTGCGATGTTGAACTTGTACTGTAAACGAGGTTCTTGTAAACAGAGGCGTCCCAAACTTTGGGGTGGCTGTGTCTTTTTGATTTTAATTTCCCTAAGCTATAGGACCATAAGTGGAAGTGCCCTAGGCTCTGTTGCTTTGTTTTTTAGATGTTTCAGGAAACACCATACACTTCTCCCGAGTGTCTGTTGGCAATTTACATCCCGCCCATCAGCATAACAAGGCTCCCAGTTCTCCATGGCCTGTCCTGCCTTTCTGGATTTTACACTTTTTTCAGATGGCCCTTTTGACCGGGGGGAAGTGAGACTTCATTGTAGTGCAGATTTCCTTTGCAAGTTTGCTTGGTTGGCCAAAAAGGGCGTATGCGTTTTTTCCTGAATATATTCAGGAAAAAACGCATACGCCCTTTTTGGCCAAGTGCATCATTGTGGACGTTCTGCCTCTTTTCCTATGCTTTCAATGCAATTCCAGTCTACCTCCTGAAATCGGTTTCCTGCAATTCTGCCCCGCTTTCAAGTCCTCTTGGCAGCCTTACTTCAGTATATTTTTGGACGATAGCTGTCATTTATAACTCTGCAGGTTTGTGAATTACAGTGCCCCTGAGCTCCTTTCTTCAACTCGCTTTCTTTTGAGCTGGCCGCAACACCGCAGGATGGCTTCAGGCCCTAATCTGGTTCCGGCACGGCACGCTGAGCCTTTGGTTAATTCCTCTTCCTGGTGGGAAATGAGAGTTAAATTTGCCCGTCCAGACACCTCCAGCTAGTCTCTCATTGGTTCTCGCTATTCCTGTTCATCTTCCGCAGAAATTGCAAACTGGGCCAAACAGGAGGTTAAAGGGACTGACTCTCCAAGTCGGGAGGGTGTTAGTAAAGCGTCTGGAATGTTGCACCCGAGTACCAGGGTACGAAAACTGAGACATATTTGAACACGTCTCCCGATCACATGGTTGATCAGACTCTAGGTTCCACATGCATGTTTTAGCTGAAGGAAGAATACCTTAAACCTGGGTAGTTGAAACCCGTGGAATGGGTACCATGCAATATGACTTCAAAGGGTCTTCATTTGCTCACCGAACCTCTCCAATCCTATCACTGCTGCGTTTATGCCCCTGTACACATGCTTGATTCTCTTTCGGAGACATAGCAATCCATAGGTTTTAAGATACTTACTAGTCAGGTACATTCTTAGGCATTTAATATGCGGTGTTGAGTCCATTTCGTTGAGCAAGGAGTAGCTCTTGTCTATTCCATATTTGGCTTAAGGAACTTTATCTGTGTTCATTTCAATCTCTGGTTTTATGCAGCACCCCAACTCACCTTTCCCCTTAAGCAAGCATAAGTTGGTTTTCTAAATTTGAGACCCTGTTCTGTTCTGTAATTCAGTTCCTGTGTAGCCAAGTTTACATTCCGTGTATTACTGATATCTTATGATGTTTCTTTTTCTGTGTGACTTATTTCAGTTAGAATCATCATACCTGAATCCACTCATTGTGCTGCTAAGGGCCTGATGACATAGATTTCATTGCTGAGTGATATTGCTTTGTAAGTAAATACCACAACTTCTTTATCCATTTTTCACTTTCTGCGATGTTGAACTTGTACTGTAAACGAGGTTCTTGTAAACAGAGGCGTCCCAAACTTTGGGGTGGCTGTGTCTTTTTGATTTTAATTTCCCTAAGCTATAGGACCATAAGTGGAAGTGCCCTAGGCTCTGTTGCTTTGTTTTTTAGATGTTTCAGGAAACACCATACACTTCTCCCGAGTGTCTGTTGGCAATTTACATCCCGCCCATCAGCATAACAAGGCTCCCAGTTCTCCATGGCCTGTCCTGTCTTTCTGGATTTTACACTTTTTTCAGATGGCCCTTTTGACCGGGGGGAAGTGAGACTTCATTGTAGTGCACATTTCCTTTGCAAGTTTGCTTGGTTGGCCAAAAAGGGCGTATGCGTTTTTTCCTGAATATATTCAGGAAAAAACGCATACGCCCTTTTTGGCCAAGTGCATCATTGTGGACGTTCTGCCTCTTTTCCTATGCTTTCAATGCAATTCCAGTCTACCTCCTGAAATCGGTTTCCTGCAATTCTGCCCCGCTTTCAAGTCCTCTTGGCAGCCTTACTTCAGTATATTTTTGGACGATAGCTGTCATTTATAACTCTGCAGGTTTGTGAATTACAGTGCCCCTGAGCTCCTTTCTTCAACTCGCTTTCTTTTGAGCTGGCTGCAACACCACAGGATGGCTTCAGGCCCTAATCTGGTTCCGGCACGGCACGCTGAGCCTTTGGTTAATTCCTCTTCCTGGTGGGAAATGAGAGTTAAATTTGCCCGTCCAGACACCTCCAGCTAGTCTCTCATTGGTTCTCGCTATTCCTGTTCATCTTCCGCAGAAATTGCAAACTGGGCCAAACAGGAGGTTAAAGGGACTGACTCTCCAAGTCGGGAGGGTGTTAGTAAAGCATCTGGAATGTTGCACCCGAGTACCAGGGTACGAAAACTGAGACATATTTGAACACGTCTCCCGATCACATGGTTGATCATACTCTAGGTTCCACATGCATGTTTTAGCTGAAGGAAGAATACCTTAAACCTGGGTAGTTGAAACCCGTGGAATGGGTACCATGCAATATGACTTCAAAGGGTCTTCATTTGCTCACCGAACCTCTCCAATCCTATCACTGCTGCGTTTATGCCCCTGTACACATGCTTGATTCTCTTTCGGAGACATAGCAATCCATAGGTTTTAAGATACTTACTAGTCAGGTACATTCTTAGGCATTTAATATGCGGTGTTGAGTCCATTTCGTTGAGCAAGGAGTAGCTCTTGTCTATTCCATATTTGGCTTAAGGAACTTTATCTGTGTTCATTTCAATCTCTGGTTTTATGCAGCACCCCAACTCACCTTTCCCCTTAAGCAAGCATAAGTTGGTTTTCCAAATTTGAGACCCTGTTCTGTTCTGTAATTCAGTTCCTGTGTAGCCAAGTTTACATTCCGTGTATTACTGATATCTTATGATGTTTCTTTTTCTGTGTGACTTATTTCAGTTAGAATCATCATACCTGAATCCACTCATTGTGCTGCTAAGGGCCTGATGACATAGATTTCATTGCTGAGTGATATTGCTTTGTAAGTAAATACCACAACTTCTTTATCCATTTTTCACTTTCTGCGATGTTGAACTTGTACTGTAAACGAGGTTCTTGTAAACAGAGGCGTCCCAAACTTTGGGGTGGCTGTGTCTTTTTGATTTTAATTTCCCTAAGCTATAGGACCATAAGTGGAAGTGCCCTAGGCTCTGTTGCTTTGTTTTTTAGATGTTTCAGGAAACACCATACACTTCTCCCGAGTGTCTGTTGGCAATTTACATCCCGCCCATCAGCATAACAAGGCTCCCAGTTCTCCATGGCCTGTCCTGCCTTTCTGGATTTTACACTTTTTTCAGATGGCCCTTTTGACCGGGGGGAAGTGAGACTTCATTGTAGTGCAGATTTCCTTTGCAAGCTTGCTTGGTTGGCCAAAAAGGGCGTATGCGTTTTTTCCTGAATATATTCAGGAAAAAACGCATACGCCCTTTTTGGCCAAGTGCATCATTGTGGACGTTCTGCCTCTTTTCCTATGCTTTCAATGCAATTCCAGTCTACCTCCTGAAATCGGTTTCCTGCAATTCTGCCCCGCTTTCAAGTCCTCTTGGCAGCCTTACTTCAGTATATTTTTGGACGATAGCTGTCATTTATAACTCTGCAGGTTTGTGAATTACAGTGCCCCTGAGCTCCTTTCTTCAACTCGCTTTCTTTTGAGCTGGCCGCAACACCGCAGGATGGCTTCAGGCCCTAATCTGGTTCCGGCACGGCACGCTGAGCCTTTGGTTAATTCCTCTTCCTGGTGGGAAATGAGAGTTAAATTTGCCCGTCCAGACACCTCCAGCTAGTCTCTCATTGGTTCTCGCTATTCCTGTTCATCTTCCGCAGAAATTGCAAACTGGGCCAAACAGGAGGTTAAAGGGACTGACTCTCCAAGTCGGGAGGGTGTTAGTAAAGCGTCTGGAATGTTGCACCCGAGTACCAGGGTACGAAAACTGAGACATATTTGAACACGTCTCCCGATCACATGGTTGATCAGACTCTAGGTTCCACATGCATGTTTTAGCTGAAGGAAGAATACCTTAAACCTGGGTAGTTGAAACCCGTGGAATGGGTACCATGCAATATGACTTCAAAGGGTCTTCATTTGCTCACCGAACCTCTCCAATCCTATCACTGCTGCGTTTATGCCCCTGTACACATGCTTGATTCTCTTTCGGAGACATAGCAATCCATAGGTTTTAAGATACTTACTAGTCAGGTACATTCTTAGGCATTTAATATGCGGTGTTGAGTCCATTTCGTTGAGCAAGGAGTAGCTCTTGTCTATTCCATATTTGGCTTAAGGAACTTTATCTGTGTTCATTTCAATCTCTGGTTTTATGCAGCACCCCAACTCACCTTTACCCTTAAGCAAGCATAAGTTGGTTTTCTAAATTTGAGACCCTGTTCTGTTCTGTAATTCAGTTCCTGTGTAGCCAAGTTTACATTCCGTGTATTACTGATATCTTATGATGTTTCTTTTTCTGTGTGACTTATTTCAGTTAGAATCATCATACCTGAATCCACTCATTGTGCTGCTAAGGGCCTGATGACATAGATTTCATTGCTGAGTGATATTGCTTTGTAAGTAAATACCACAACTTCTTTATCCATTTTTCACTTTCTGCGATGTTGAACTTGTACTGTAAACGAGGTTCTTGTAAACAGAGGCGTCCCAAACTTTGGGGTGGCTGTGTCTTTTTGATTTTAATTTCCCTAAGCTATAGGACCATAAGTGGAAGTGCCCTAGGCTCTGTTGCTTTGTTTTTTAGATGTTTCAGGAAACACCATACACTTCTCCCGAGTGTCTGTTGGCAATTTACATCCCGCCCATCAGCATAACAAGGCTCCCAGTTCTCCATGGCCTGTCCTGCCTTTCTGGATTTTACACTTTTTTCAGATGGCCCTTTTGACCGGGGGGAAGTGAGACTTCATTGTAGTGCACATTTCCTTTGCAAGTTTGCTTGGTTGGCCAAAAAGGGCGTATGCGTTTTTTCCTGAATATATTCAGGAAAAAACGCATACGCCCTTTTTGGCCAAGTGCATCATTGTGGACGTTCTGCCTCTTTTCCTATGCTTTCAATGCAATTCCAGTCTACCTCCTGAAATCGGTTTCCTGCAATTCTGCCCCGCTTTCAAGTCCTCTTGGCAGCCTTACTTCAGTATATTTTTGGACGATAGCTGTCATTTATAACTCTGCAGGTTTGTGAATTACAGTGCCCCTGAGCTCCTTTCTTCAACTCGCTTTCTTTTGAGCTGGCTGCAACACCACAGGATGGCTTCAGGCCCTAATCTGGTTCCGGCACGGCACGCTGAGCCTTTGGTTAATTCCTCTTCCTGGTGGGAAATGAGAGTTAAATTTGCCCGTCCAGACACCTCCAGCTAGTCTCTCATTGGTTCTCGCTATTCCTGTTCATCTTCCGCAGAAATTGCAAACTGGGCCAAACAGGAGGTTAAAGGGACTGACTCTCCAAGTCGGGAGGGTGTTAGTAAAGCATCTGGAATGTTGCACCCGAGTACCAGGGTACGAAAACTGAGACATATTTGAACACGTCTCCCGATCACATGGTTGATCATACTCTAGGTTCCACATGCATGTTTTAGCTGAAGGAAGAATACCTTAAACCTGGGTAGTTGAAACCCGTGGAATGGGTACCATGCAATATGACTTCAAAGGGTCTTCATTTGCTCACCGAACCTCTCCAATCCTATCACTGCTGCGTTTATGCCCCTGTACACATGCTTGATTCTCTTTCGGAGACATAGCAATCCATAGGTTTTAAGATACTTACTAGTCAGGTACATTCTTAGGCATTTAATATGCGGTGTTGAGTCCACTTCGTTGAGCAAGGAGTAGCTCTTGTCTATTCCATATTTGGCTTAAGGAACTTTATCTGTGTTCATTTCAATCTCTGGTTTTATGCAGCACCCCAACTCACCTTTCCCCTTAAGCAAGCATAAGTTGGTTTTCCAAATTTGAGACCCTGTTCTGTTCTGTAATTCAGTTCCTGTGTAGCCAAGTTTACATTCCGTGTATTACTGATATCTTATGATGTTTCTTTTTCTGTGTGACTTATTTCAGTTAGAATCATCATACCTGAATCCACTCATTGTGCTGCTAAGGGCCTGATGACATAGATTTCATTGCTGAGTGATATTGCTTTGTAAGTAAATACCACAACTTCTTTATCCATTTTTCACTTTCTGCGATGTTGAACTTGTACTGTAAACGAGGTTCTTGTAAACAGAGGCGTCCCAAACTTTGGGGTGGCTGTGTCTTTTTGATTTTAATTTCCCTAAGCTATAGGACCATAAGTGGAAGTGCCCTAGGCTCTGTTGCTTTGTTTTTTAGATGTTTCAGGAAACACCATACACTTCTCCCGAGTGTCTGTTGGCAATTTACATCCCGCCCATCAGCATAACAAGGCTCCCAGTTCTCCATGGCCTGTCCTGTCTTTCTGGATTTTACACTTTTTTCAGATGGCCCTTTTGACCGGGGGGAAGTGAGACTTCATTGTAGTGCACATTTCCTTTGCAAGCTTGCTTGGTTGGCCAAAAAGGGCGTATGCGTTTTTTCCTGAATATATTCAGGAAAAAACGCATACGCCCTTTTTGGCCAAGTGCATCATTGTGGACGTTCTGCCTCTTTTCCTATGCTTTCAATGCAATTCCAGTCTACCTCCTGAAATCGGTTTCCTGCAATTCTGCCCCGCTTTCAAGTCCTCTTGGCAGCCTTACTTCAGTATATTTTTGGACGATAGCTGTCATTTATAACTCTGCAGGTTTGTGAATTACAGTGCCCCTGAGCTCCTTTCTTCAACTCGCTTTCTTTTGAGCTGGCCGCAACACCGCAGGATGGCTTCAGGCCCTAATCTGGTTCCGGCACGGCACGCTGAGCCTTTGGTTAATTCCTCTTCCTGGTGGGAAATGAGAGTTAAATTTGCCCGTCCAGACACCTCCAGCTAGTCTCTCATTGGTTCTCGCTATTCCTGTTCATCTTCCGCAGAAATTGCAAACTGGGCCAAACAGGAGGTTAAAGGGACTGACTCTCCAAGTCGGGAGGGTGTTAGTAAAGCGTCTGGAATGTTGCACCCGAGTACCAGGGTACGAAAACTGAGACATATTTGAACACGTCTCCCGATCACATGGTTGATCAGACTCTAGGTTCCACATGCATGTTTTAGCTGAAGGAAGAATACCTTAAACCTGGGTAGTTGAAACCCGTGGAATGGGTACCATGCAATATGACTTCAAAGGGTCTTCATTTGCTCACCGAACCTCTCCAATCCTATCACTGCTGCGTTTATGCCCCTGTACACATGCTTGATTCTCTTTCGGAGACATAGCAATCCATAGGTTTTAAGATACTTACTAGTCAGGTACATTCTTAGGCATTTAATATGCGGTGTTGAGTCCATTTCGTTGAGCAAGGAGTAGCTCTTGTCTATTCCATATTTGGCTTAAGGAACTTTATCTGTGTTCATTTCAATCTCTGGTTTTATGCAGCACCCCAACTCACCTTTCCCCTTAAGCAAGCATAAGTTGGTTTTCCAAATTTGAGACCCTGTTCTGTTCTGTAATTCAGTTCCTGTGTAGCCAAGTTTACATTCCGTTTATTACTGATATCTTATGATGTTTCTTTTTCTGTGTGACTTATTTCAGTTAGAATCATCATACCTGAATCCACTCATTGTGCTGCTAAGGGCCTGATGACATAGATTTCATTGCTGAGTGATATTGCTTTGTAAGTAAATACCACAACTTCTTTATCCATTTTTCACTTTCTGCGATGTTGAACTTGTACTGTAAACGAGGTTCTTGTAAACAGAGGCGTCCCAAACTTTGGGGTGGCTGTGTCTTTTTGATTTTAATTTCCCTAAGCTATAGGACCATAAGTGGAAGTGCCCTAGGCTCTGTTGCTTTGTTTTTTAGATGTTTCAGGAAACACCATACACTTCTCCCGAGTGTCTGTTGGCAATTTACATCCCGCCCATCAGCATAACAAGGCTCCCAGTTCTCCATGGCCTGTCCTGTCTTTCTGGATTTTACACTTTTTTCAGATGGCCCTTTTGACCGGGGGGAAGTGAGACTTCATTGTAGTGCAGATTTCCTTTGCAAGCTTGCTTGGTTGGCCAAAAAGGGCGTATGCGTTTTTTCCTGAATATATTCAGGAAAAAACGCATACGCGCTTTTTGGCCAAGTGCATCATTGTGGACGTTCTGCCTCTTTTCCTATGCTTTCAATGCAATTCCAGTCTACCTCCTGAAATCGGTTTCCTGCAATTCTGCCCCGCTTTCAAGTCCTCTTGGCAGCCTTACTTCAGTATATTTTTGGACGATAGCTGTCATTTATAACTCTGCAGGTTTGTGAATTACAGTGCCCCTGAGCTCCTTTCTTCAACTCGCTTTCTTTTGAGCTGGCCGCAACACCGCAGGATGGCTTCAGGCCCTAATCTGGTTCCGGCACGGCACGCTGAGCCTTTGGTTAATTCCTCTTCCTGGTGGGAAATGAGAGTTAAATTTGCCCGTCCAGACACCTCCAGCTAGTCTCTCATTGGTTCTCGCTATTCCTGTTCATCTTCCGCAGAAATTGCAAACTGGGCCAAACAGGAGGTTAAAGGGACTGACTCTCCAAGTCGGGAGGGTGTTAGTAAAGCGTCTGGAATGTTGCACCCGAGTACCAGGGTACGAAAACTGAGACATATTTGAACACGTCTCCCGATCACATGGTTGATCAGACTCTAGGTTCCACATGCATGTTTTAGCTGAAGGAAGAATACCTTAAACCTGGGTAGTTGAAACCCGTGGAATGGGTACCATGCAATATGACTTCAAAGGGTCTTCATTTGCTCACCGAACCTCTCCAATCCTATCACTGCTGCGTTTATGCCCCTGTACACATGCTTGATTCTCTTTCGGAGACATAGCAATCCATAGGTTTTAAGATACTTACTAGTCAGGTACATTCTTAGGCATTTAATATGCGGTGTTGAGTCCATTTCGTTGAGCAAGGAGTAGCTCTTGTCTATTCCATATTTGGCTTAAGGAACTTTATCTGTGTTCATTTCAATCTCTGGTTTTATGCAGCACCCCAACTCACCTTTACCCTTAAGCAAGCATAAGTTGGTTTTCTAAATTTGAGACCCTGTTCTGTTCTGTAATTCAGTTCCTGTGTAGCCAAGTTTACATTCCGTGTATTACTGATATCTTATGATGTTTCTTTTTCTGTGTGACTTATTTCAGTTAGAATCATCATACCTGAATCCACTCATTGTGCTGCTAAGGGCCTGATGACATAGATTTCATTGCTGAGTGATATTGCTTTGTAAGTAAATACCACAACTTCTTTATCCATTTTTCACTTTCTGCGATGTTGAACTTGTACTGTAAACGAGGTTCTTGTAAACAGAGGCGTCCCAAACTTTGGGGTGGCTGTGTCTTTTTGATTTTAATTTCCCTAAGCTATAGGACCATAAGTGGAAGTGCCCTAGGCTCTGTTGCTTTGTTTTTTAGATGTTTCAGGAAACACCATACACTTCTCCCGAGTGTCTGTTGGCAATTTACATCCCGCCCATCAGCATAACAAGGCTCCCAGTTCTCCATGGCCTGTCCTGTCTTTCTGGATTTTACACTTTTTTCAGATGGCCCTTTTGACCGGGGGGAAGTGAGACTTCATTGTAGTGCACATTTCCTTTGCAAGTTTGCTTGGTTGGCCAAAAAGGGCGTATGCGTTTTTTCCTGAATATATTCAGGAAAAAACGCATACGCCCTTTTTGGCCAAGTGCATCATTGTGGACGTTCTGCCTCTTTTCCTATGCTTTCAATGCAATTCCAGTCTACCTCCTGAAATCGGTTTCCTGCAATTCTGCCCCGCTTTCAAGTCCTCTTGGCAGCCTTACTTCAGTATATTTTTGGACGATAGCTGTCATTTATAACTCTGCAGGTTTGTGAATTACAGTGCCCCTGAGCTCCTTTCTTCAACTCGCTTTCTTTTGAGCTGGCTGCAACACCACAGGATGGCTTCAGGCCCTAATCTGGTTCCGGCACGGCACGCTGAGCCTTTGGTTAATTCCTCTTCCTGGTGGGAAATGAGAGTTAAATTTGCCCGTCCAGACACCTCCAGCTAGTCTCTCATTGGTTCTCGCTATTCCTGTTCATCTTCCGCAGAAATTGCAAACTGGGCCAAACAGGAGGTTAAAGGGACTGACTCTCCAAGTCGGGAGGGTGTTAGTAAAGCATCTGGAATGTTGCACCCGAGTACCAGGGTACGAAAACTGAGACATATTTGAACACGTCTCCCGATCACATGGTTGATCATACTCTAGGTTCCACATGCATGTTTTAGCTGAAGGAAGAATACCTTAAACCTGGGTAGTTGAAACCCGTGGAATGGGTACCATGCAATATGACTTCAAAGGGTCTTCATTTGCTCACCGAACCTCTCCAATCCTATCACTGCTGCGTTTATGCCCCTGTACACATGCTTGATTCTCTTTCGGAGACATAGCAATCCATAGGTTTTAAGATACTTACTAGTCAGGTACATTCTTAGGCATTTAATATGCGGTGTTGAGTCCATTTCGTTGAGCAAGGAGTAGCTCTTGTCTATTCCATATTTGGCTTAAGGAACTTTATCTGTGTTCATTTCAATCTCTGGTTTTATGCAGCACCCCAACTCACCTTTACCCTTAAGCAAGCATAAGTTGGTTTTCCAAATTTGAGACCCTGTTCTGTTCTGTAATTCAGTTCCTGTGTAGCCAAGTTTACATTCCGTGTATTACTGATATCTTATGATGTTTCTTTTTCTGTGTGACTTATTTCAGTTAGAATCATCATACCTGAATCCACTCATTGTGCTGCTAAGGGCCTGATGACATAGATTTCATTGCTGAGTGATATTGCTTTGTAAGTAAATACCACAACTTCTTTATCCATTTTTCACTTTCTGCGATGTTGAACTTGTACTGTAAACGAGGTTCTTGTAAACAGAGGCGTCCCAAACTTTGGGGTGGCTGTGTCTTTTTGATTTTAATTTCCCTAAGCTATAGGACCATAAGTGGAAGTGCCCTAGGCTCTGTTGCTTTGTTTTTTAGATGTTTCAGGAAACACCATACACTTCTCCCGAGTGTCTGTTGGCAATTTACATCCCGCCCATCAGCATAACAAGGCTCCCAGTTCTCCATGGCCTGTCCTGCCTTTCTGGATTTTACACTTTTTTCAGATGGCCCTTTTGACCGGGGGGAAGTGAGACTTCATTGTAGTGCAGATTTCCTTTGCAAGCTTGCTTGGTTGGCCAAAAAGGGCGTATGCGTTTTTTCCTGAATATATTCAGGAAAAAACGCATACGCCCTTTTTGGCCAAGTGCATCATTGTGGACGTTCTGCCTCTTTTCCTATGCTTTCAATGCAATTCCAGTCTACCTCCTGAAATCGGTTTCCTGCAATTCTGCCCCGCTTTCAAGTCCTCTTGGCAGCCTTACTTCAGTATATTTTTGGACGATAGCTGTCATTTATAACTCTGCAGGTTTGTGAATTACAGTGCCCCTGAGCTCCTTTCTTCAACTCGCTTTCTTTTGAGCTGGCCGCAACACCGCAGGATGGCTTCAGGCCCTAATCTGGTTCCGGCACGGCACGCTGAGCCTTTGGTTAATTCCTCTTCCTGGTGGGAAATGAGAGTTAAATTTGCCCGTCCAGACACCTCCAGCTAGTCTCTCATTGGTTCTCGCTATTCCTGTTCATCTTCCGCAGAAATTGCAAACTGGGCCAAACAGGAGGTTAAAGGGACTGACTCTCCAAGTCGGGAGGGTGTTAGTAAAGCGTCTGGAATGTTGCACCCGAGTACCAGGGTACGAAAACTGAGACATATTTGAACACGTCTCCCGATCACATGGTTGATCAGACTCTAGGTTCCACATGCATGTTTTAGCTGAAGGAAGAATACCTTAAACCTGGGTAGTTGAAACCCGTGGAATGGGTACCATGCAATATGACTTCAAAGGGTCTTCATTTGCTCACCGAACCTCTCCAATCCTATCACTGCTGCGTTTATGCCCCTGTACACATGCTTGATTCTCTTTCGGAGACATAGCAATCCATAGGTTTTAAGATACTTACTAGTCAGGTACATTCTTAGGCATTTAATATGCGGTGTTGAGTCCATTTCGTTGAGCAAGGAGTAGCTCTTGTCTATTCCATATTTGGCTTAAGGAACTTTATCTGTGTTCATTTCAATCTCTGGTTTTATGCAGCACCCCAACTCACCTTTACCCTTAAGCAAGCATAAGTTGGTTTTCTAAATTTGAGACCCTGTTCTGTTCTGTAATTCAGTTCCTGTGTAGCCAAGTTTACATTCCGTGTATTACTGATATCTTATGATGTTTCTTTTTCTGTGTGACTTATTTCAGTTAGAATCATCATACCTGAATCCACTCATTGTGCTGCTAAGGGCCTGATGACATAGATTTCATTGCTGAGTGATATTGCTTTGTAAGTAAATACCACAACTTCTTTATCCATTTTTCACTTTCTGCGATGTTGAACTTGTACTGTAAACGAGGTTCTTGTAAACAGAGGCGTCCCAAACTTTGGGGTGGCTGTGTCTTTTTGATTTTAATTTCCCTAAGCTATAGGACCATAAGTGGAAGTGCCCTAGGCTCTGTTGCTTTGTTTTTTAGATGTTTCAGGAAACACCATACACTTCTCCCGAGTGTCTGTTGGCAATTTACATCCCGCCCATCAGCATAACAAGGCTCCCAGTTCTCCATGGCCTGTCCTGTCTTTCTGGATTTTACACTTTTTTCAGATGGCCCTTTTGACCGGGGGGAAGTGAGACTTCATTGTAGTGCACATTTCCTTTGCAAGTTTGCTTGGTTGGCCAAAAAGTGCGTATGCGTTTTTTCCTGAATATATTCAGGAAAAAACGCATACGCCCTTTTTGGCCAAGTGCATCATTGTGGACGTTCTGCCTCTTTTCCTATGCTTTCAATGCAATTCCAGTCTACCTCCTGAAATCGGTTTCCTGCAATTCTGCCCCGCTTTCAAGTCCTCTTGGCAGCCTTACTTCAGTATATTTTTGGACGATAGCTGTCATTTATAACTCTGCAGGTTTGTGAATTACAGTGCCCCTGAGCTCCTTTCTTCAACTCGCTTTCTTTTGAGCTGGCTGCAACACCACAGGATGGCTTCAGGCCCTAATCTGGTTCCGGCACGACACGCTGAGCCTTTGGTTAATTCCTCTTCCTGGTGGGAAATGAGAGTTAAATTTGCCCGTCCAGACACCTCCAGCTAGTCTCTCATTGGTTCTCGCTATTCCTGTTCATCTTCCGCAGAAATTGCAAACTGGGCCAAACAGGAGGTTAAAGGGACTGACTCTCCAAGTCGGGAGGGTGTTAGTAAAGCATCTGGAATGTTGCACCCGAGTACCAGGGTACGAAAACTGAGACATATTTGAACACGTCTCCCGATCACATGGTTGATCATACTCTAGGTTCCACATGCATGTTTTAGCTGAAGGAAGAATACCTTAAACCTGGGTAGTTGAAACCCGTGGAATGGGTACCATGCAATATGACTTCAAAGGGTCTTCATTTGCTCACCGAACCTCTCCAATCCTATCACTGCTGCGTTTATGCCCCTGTACACATGCTTGATTCTCTTTCGGAGACATAGCAATCCATAGGTTTTAAGATACTTACTAGTCAGGTACATTCTTAGGCATTTAATATGCGGTGTTGAGTCCATTTCGTTGAGCAAGGAGTAGCTCTTGTCTATTCCATATTTGGCTTAAGGAACTTTATCTGTGTTCATTTCAATCTCTGGTTTTATGCAGCACCCCAACTCACCTTTCCCCTTAAGCAAGCATAAGTTGGTTTTCCAAATTTGAGACCCTGTTCTGTTCTGTAATTCAGTTCCTGTGTAGCCAAGTTTACATTCCGTGTATTACTGATATCTTATGATGTTTCTTTTTCTGTGTGACTTATTTCAGTTAGAATCATCATACCTGAATCCACTCATTGTGCTGCTAAGGGCCTGATGACATAGATTTCATTGCTGAGTGATATTGCTTTGTAAGTAAATACCACAACTTCTTTATCCATTTTTCACTTTCTGCGATGTTGAACTTGTACTGTAAACGAGGTTCTTGTAAACAGAGGCGTCCCAAACTTTGGGGTGGCTGTGTCTTTTTGATTTTAATTTCCCTAAGCTATAGGACCATAAGTGGAAGTGCCCTAGGCTCTGTTGCTTTGTTTTTTAGATGTTTCAGGAAACACCATACACTTCTCCCGAGTGTCTGTTGGCAATTTACATCCCGCCCATCAGCATAACAAGGCTCCCAGTTCTCCATGGCCTGTCCTGCCTTTCTGGATTTTACACTTTTTTCAGATGGCCCTTTTGACCGGGGGGAAGTGAGACTTCATTGTAGTGCAGATTTCCTTTGCAAGCTTGCTTGGTTGGCCAAAAAGGGCGTATGCGTTTTTTCCTGAATATATTCAGGAAAAAACGCATACGCCCTTTTTGGCCAAGTGCATCATTGTGGACGTTCTGCCTCTTTTCCTATGCTTTCAATGCAATTCCAGTCTACCTCCTGAAATCGGTTTCCTGCAATTCTGCCCCGCTTTCAAGTCCTCTTGGCAGCCTTACTTCAGTATATTTTTGGACGATAGCTGTCATTTATAACTCTGCAGGTTTGTGAATTACAGTGCCCCTGAGCTCCTTTCTTCAACTCGCTTTCTTTTGAGCTGGCCGCAACACCGCAGGATGGCTTCAGGCCCTAATCTGGTTCCGGCACGGCATGCTGAGCCTTTGGTTATTTCCTCTTCCTGGTGGGAAATGAGAGTTAAATTTGCCCGTCCAGACACCTCCAGCTAGTCTCTCATTGGTTCTCCCTATTTCTGTTCATCTTCCGCAGAAATTGCAAACTGGGCCAAACAGGAGGTTAAAGGGACTGACTCTCCAAGTCGGGAGGGTGTTAGTAAAGCGTCTGGAATGTTGCACCCGAGTACCAGGGTACGAAAACTGAGACATATTTGAACACGTCTCCCGATCACATGGTTGATCATACTCTAGGTTCCACATGCATGTTTTAGCTGAAGGAAGAATACCTTAAACCTGGGTAGTTGAAACCCGTGGAATGGGTACCATGCAATATGACTTCAAAGGGTCTTCATTTGCTCACCGAACCTCTCCAATCCTATCACTGCTGCGTTTATGCCCCTGTACACATGCTTGATTCTCTTTCGGAGACATAGCAATCCATAGGTTTTAAGATACTTACTAGTCAGGTACATTCTTAGGCATTTAATATGGGGTGTTTAGTCCATTTCGTTGAGCAAGGAGTAGCTCTTGTCTATTCCATATTTGGCTTAAGGAACTTTATCTGTGTTCATTTCAATCTCTGGTTTTATGCAGCACCCCAACTCACCTTTACCCTTAAGCAAGCATAAGTTGGTTTTCTAAATTTGAGACCCTGTTCTGTTCTGTAATTCAGTTCCTGTGTAGCCAAGTTTACATTCCGTGTATTACTGATATCTTATGATGTTTCTTTTTCTGTGTGACTTATTTCAGTTAGAATCATCATACCTGAATCCACTCATTGTGCTGCTAAGGGCCTGATGACATAGATTTCATTGCTGAGTGATATTGCTTTGTAAGTAAATACCACAACTTCTTTATCCATTTTTCACTTTCTGCGATGTTGAACTTGTACTGTAAACGAGGTTATTGTAAACAGAGGCGTCCCAAACTTTGGGGTGGCTGTGTCTTTTTGATTTTAATTTCCCTAAGCTATAGGACCATAAGTGGAAGTGCCCTAGGCTCTGTTGCTTTGTTTTTTAGATGTTTCAGGAAACACCATACACTTCTCCCGAGTGTCTGTTGGCAATTTACATCCCGCCCATCAGCATAACAAGGCTCCCAGTTCTCCATGGCCTGTCCTGTCTTTCTGGATTTTACACTTTTTTCAGATGGCCCTTTTGACCGGGGGGAAGTGAGACTTCATTGTAGTGCAGATTTCCTTTGCAAGCTTGCTTGGTTGGCCAAAAAGGGCATATGCGTTTTTTCCTGAATATATTCAGGAAAAAACGCATACGCCCTTTTTGGCCAAGTGCATCATTGTGGACGTTCTGCCTCTTTTCCTATGCTTTCAATGCAATTCCAGTCTACCTCCTGAAATCGGTTTCCTGCAATTCTGCCCCGCTTTCAAGTCCTCTTGGCAGCCTTACTTCAGTATATTTTTGGACGATAGCTGTCATTTATAACTCTGCAGGTTTGTGAATTACAGTGCCCCTGAGCTCCTTTCTTCAACTCGCTTTCTTGTGACCTGGCCGCAACACCGCAGGATGGCTTCAGGCCCTAATCTGGTTCCGGCACGGCATGCTGAGCCTTTGGTTAATTCCTCTTCCTGGTGGGAAATGAGAGTTAAATTTGCCCGTCCAGACACCTCCAGCTAGTCTCTCATTGGTTCTCGCTATTCCTGTTCATCTTTCGCAGAAATTGCAAACTGGGCCAAACAGGAGGTTAAAGGGACTGACTCTCCAAGTCGGGAGGGTGTTAGTAAAGCGTCTGGAATGTTGCACCCGAGTACCAGGGTACGAAAACTGAGACATATTTGAACACGTCTCCCGATCACATGGTTGATCATACTTTAGGTTCCACATGCATGTTTTAGCTGAAGGAAGAATACCTTAAACCTGGGTAGTTGAAACCCGTGGAATGGGTACCATGCAATATGACTTCAAAGGGTCTTCATTTGCTCACCGAACCTCTCCAATCCTATCACTGCTGCGTTTATGCCCCTGTACACATGCTTGATTCTCTTTCGGAGACATAACAATCCATAGGTTTTAAGATACTTACTAGTCAGGTACATTCTTAGGCATTTAATATGCGGTGTTGAGTCCATTTCGTTGAGCAAGGAGTAGCTCTTGTCTATTCCATATTTGGCTTAAGGAACTTTATCTGTGTTCATTTCAATCTCTGGTTTTATGCAGCACCCCAACTCACCTTTCCCCTTAAGCAAGCATAAGTTGGTTTTCTAAATTTGAGACCCTGTTCTGTTCTGTAATTCAGTTCTGGTGTAGCCAAGTTTACATTCCGTGTATTACTGATATCTTATGATGTTTCTTTTTCTGTGTGACTTATTTCAGTTAGAATCATCATACCTGAATCCACTCATTGTGCTGCTAAGGGCCTGATGACATAGATTTCATTGCTGAGTGATATTGCTTTGTAAGTAAATACCACAACTTCTTTATCCATTTTTCACTTTCTGCGATGTTGAACTTGTACTGTAAACGAGGTTCTTGTAAACAGAGGCGTCCCAAACTTTGGGGTGGCTGTGTCTTTTTGATTTTAATTTCCCTAAGCTATAGGACCATAAGTGGAAGTGCCCTAGGCTCTGTTGCTTTGTTTTTTAGATGTTTCAGGAAACACCATACACTTCTCCCGAGTGTCTGTTGGCAATTTACATCCCGCCCATCAGCATAACAAGGCTCCCAGTTCTCCATGGCCTGTCCTGCCTTTCTGGATTTTACACTTTTTTCAGATGGCCCTTTTGACCGGGGGGAAGTGAGACTTCATTGTAGTGCAGATTTCCTTTGCAAGCTTGCTTGGTTGCCCAAAAAGGGCGTATGCGTTTTTTCCTGAATATATTCAGGAAAAAACGCATACGCCCTTTTTGGCCAAGTGCATCATTGTGGACGTTCTGCCTCTTTTCCTATGCTTTCAATGCAATTCCAGTCTACCTCCTGAAATCGGTTTCCTGCAATTCTGCCCCGCTTTCAAGTCCTCTTGGCAGCCTTACTTCAGTATATTTTTGGACGATAGCTGTCATTTATAACTCTGCAGGTTTGTGAATTACAGTGCCCCTGAGCTCCTTTCTTCAACTCGCTTTCTTTTGAGCTGGCCGCAACACCACAGGATGGCTTCAGGCCCTAATCTGGTTCCGGCACGGCACGCTGAGCCTTTGGTTAATTCCTCTTCCTGGTGGGAAATGAGAGTTAAATTTGCCCGTCCAGACACCTCCAGCTAGTCTCTCATTGGTTCTCGCTATTCCTGTTCATCTTCCGCAGAAATTGCAAACTGGGCCAAACAGGAGGTTAAAGGGACTGACTCTCCAAGTCGGGAGGGTGTTAGTAAAGCGTCTGGAATGTTGCACCCGAGTACCAGGGTACGAAAACTGAGACATATTTGAACACGTCTCCCGATCACATGGTTGATCAGACTCTAGGTTCCACATGCATGTTTTAGCTGAAGGAAGAATACCTTAAACCTGGGTAGTTGAAACCCGTGGAATGGGTACCATGCAATATGACTTCAAAGGGTCTTCATTTGCTCACCGAACCTCTCCAATCCTATCACTGCTGCGTTTATGCCCCTGTACACATGCTTGATTCTCTTTCGGAGACATAGCAATCCATAGGTTTTAAGATACTTACTAGTCAGGTACATTCTTAGGCATTTAATATGCGGTGTTGAGTCCATTTCGTTGAGCAAGGAGTAGCTCTTGTCTATTCCATATTTGGCTTAAGGAACTTTATCTGTGTTCATTTCAATCTCTAGTTTTATGCAGCACCCCAACTCACCTTTACCCTTAAGCAAGCATAAGTTGGTTTTCTAAATTTGAGACCCTGTTCTGTTCTGTAATTCAGTTCCTGTGTAGCCAAGTTTACATTCCGTGTATTACTGATATCTTATGATGTTTCTTTTTCTGTGTGACTTATTTCAGTTAGAATCATCATACCTGAATCCACTCATTGTGCTGCTAAGGGCCTGATGACATAGATTTCATTGCTGAGTGATATTGCTTTGTAAGTAAATACCACAACTTCTTTATCCATTTTTCACTTTCTGCGATGTTGAACTTGTACTGTAAACGAGGTTCTTGTAAACAGAGGCGTCCCAAACTTTGGGGTGGCTGTGTCTTTTTGATTTTAATTTCCCTAAGCTATAGGACCATAAGTGGAAGTGCCCTAGGCTCTGTTGCTTTGTTTTTTAGATGTTTCAGGAAACACCATACACTTCTCCCGAGTGTCTGTTGGCAATTTACATCCCGCCCATCAGCATAACAAGGCTCCCAGTTCTCCATGGCCTGTCCTGTCTTTCTGGATTTTACACTTTTTTCAGATGGCCCTTTTGACCGGGGGGAAGTGAGACTTCATTGTAGTGCAGATTTCCTTTGCAAGTTTGCTTGGTTGGCCAAAAAGGGCGTATGCGTTTTTTCCTGAATATATTCAGGAAAAAACGCATACGCCCTTTTTGGCCAAGTGCATCATTGTGGACGTTCTGCCTCTTTTCCTATGCTTTCAATGCAATTCCAGTCTACCTCCTGAAATCGGTTTCCTGCAATTCTGCCCCGCTTTCAAGTCCTCTTGGCAGCCTTACTTCAGTATATTTTTGGACGATAGCTGTCATTTATAACTCTGCAGGTTTGTGAATTACAGTGCCCCTGAGCTCCTTTCTTCAACTCGCTTTCTTTTGAGCTGGCCGCAACACCGCAGGATGGCTTCAGGCCCTAATCTGGTTCCGGCACGGCACGCTGAGCCTTTGGTTAATTCCTCTTCCTGGTGGGAAATGAGAGTTAAATTTGCCCGTCCAGACACCTCCAGCTAGTCTCTCATTGGTTCTCGCTATTCCTGTTCATCTTCCGCAGAAATTGCAAACTGGGCCAAACAGGAGGTTAAAGGGACTGACTCTCCAAGTCGGGAGGGTGTTAGTAAAGCGTCTGGAATGTTGCACCCGAGTACCAGGGTACGAAAACTGAGACATATTTGAACACGTCTCCCGATCACATGGTTGATCAGACTCTAGGTTCCACATGCATGTTTTAGCTGAAGGAAGAATACCTTAAACCTGGGTAGTTGAAACCCGTGGAATGGGTACCATGCAATATGACTTCAAAGGGTCTTCATTTGCTCACCGAACCTCTCCAATCCTATCACTGCTGCGTTTATGCCCCTGTACACATGCTTGATTCTCTTTCGGAGACATAGCAATCCATAGGTTTTAAGATACTTACTAGTCAGGTACATTCTTAGGCATTTAATATGCGGTGTTGAGTCCATTTCGTTGAGCAAGGAGTAGCTCTTGTCTATTCCATATTTGGCTTAAGGAACTTTATCTGTGCTCATTTCAATCTCTGGTTTTATGCAGCACCCCAACTCACCTTTACCCTTAAGCAAGCATAAGTTGGTTTTCTAAATTTGAGACCCTGTTCTGTTCTGTAATTCAGTTCCTGTGTAGCCAAGTTTACATTCCGTGTATTACTGATATCTTATGATGTTTCTTTTTCTGTGTGACTTATTTCAGTTAGAATCATCATACCTGAATCCACTCATTGTGCTGCTAAGGGCCTGATGACATAGATTTCATTGCTGAGTGATATTGCTTTGTAAGTAAATACCACAACTTCTTTATCCATTTTTCACTTTCTGCGATGTTGAACTTGTACTGTAAACGAGGTTCTTGTAAACAGAGGCGTCCCAAACTTTGGGGTGGCTGTGTCTTTTTGATTTTAATTTCCCTAAGCTATAGGACCATAAGTGGAAGTGCCCTAGGCTCTGTTGCTTTGTTTTTTAGATGTTTCAGGAAACACCATACACTTCTCCCGAGTGTCTGTTGGCAATTTACATCCCGCCCATCAGCATAACAAGGCTCCCAGTTCTCCATGGCCTGTCCTGCCTTTCTGGATTTTACACTTTTTTCAGATGGCCCTTTTGACCGGGGGGAATTGAGACTTCATTGTAGTGCACATTTCCTTTGCAAGTTTGCTTGGTTGGCCAAAAAGGGCGTATGCGTTTTTTCCTGAATATATTCAGGAAAAAACGCATACGCCCTTTTTGGCCAAGTGCATCATTGTGGACGTTCTGCCTCTTTTCCTATGCTTTCAATGCAATTCCAGTCTACCTCCTGAAATCGGTTTCCTGCAATTCTGCCCCACTTTCAAGTCCTCTTGGCAGCCTTACTTCAGTATATTTTTGGACGATAGCTGTCATTTATAACTCTGCAGGTTTGTGAATTACAGTGCCCCTGAGCTCCTTTCTTCAACTCGCTTTCTTTTGAGCTGGCCGCAACACCGCAGGATGGCTTCAGGCCCTAATCTGGTTCCGGCACGGCACGCTGAGCCTTTGGTTAATTCCTCTTCCTGGTGGGAAATGAGAGTTAAATTTGCCCGTCCAGACACCTCCAGCTAGTCTCTCATTGGTTCTCGCTATTCCTGTTCATCTTCCGCAGAAATTGCAAACTGGGCCAAACAGGAGGTTAAAGGGACTGACTCTCCAAGTCGGGAGGGTGTTAGTAAAGCGTCTGGAATGTTGCACCCGAGTACCAGGGTACGAAAACTGAGACATATTTGAACACGTCTCCCGATCACATGGTTGATCAGACTCTAGGTTCCACATGCATGTTTTAGCTGAAGGAAGAATACCTTAAACCTGGGTAGTTGAAACCCGTGGAATGGGTACCATGCAATATGACTTCAAAGGGTCTTCATTTGCTCACCGAACCTCTCCAATCCTATCACTGCTGCGTTTATGCCCCTGTACACATGCTTGATTCTCTTTCGGAGACATAGCAATCCATAGGTTTTAAGATACTTACTAGTCAGGTACATTCTTAGGCATTTAATATGCGGTGTTGAGTCCATTTCGTTGAGCAAGGAGTAGCTCTTGTCTATTCCATATTTGGCTTAAGGAACTTTATCTGTGTTCATTTCAATCTCTGGTTTTATGCAGCACCCCAACTCACCTTTACCCTTAAGCAAGCATAAGTTGGTTTTCTAAATTTGAGACCCTGTTCTGTTCTGTAATTCAGTTCCTGTGTAGCCAAGTTTACATTCCGTGTATTACTGATATCTTATGATGTTTCTTTTTCTGTGTGACTTATTTCAGTTAGAATCATCATACCTGAATCCACTCATTGTGCTGCTAAGGGCCTGATGACATAGATTTCATTGCTGAGTGATATTGCTTTGTAAGTAAATACCACAACTTCTTTATCCATTTTTCACTTTCTGCGATGTTGAACTTGTACTGTAAACGAGGTTCTTGTAAACAGAGGCGTCCCAAACTTTGGGGTGGCTGTGTCTTTTTGATTTTAATTTCCCTAAGCTATAGGACCATAAGTGGAAGTGCCCTAGGCTCTGTTGCTTTGTTTTTTAGATGTTTCAGGAAACACCATACACTTCTCCCGAGTGTCTGTTGGCAATTTACATCCCGCCCATCAGCATAACAAGGCTCCCAGTTCTCCATGGCCTGTCCTGTCTTTCTGGATTTTACACTTTTTTCAGATGGCCCTTTTGACCGGGGGGAAGTGAGACTTCATTGTAGTGCACATTTCCTTTGCAAGTTTGCTTGGTTGGCCAAAAAGGGCGTATGCGTTTTTTCCTGAATATATTCAGGAAAAAACGCATACGCCCTTTTTGGCCAAGTGCATCATTGTGGACGTTCTGCCTCTTTTCCTATGCTTTCAATGCAATTCCAGTCTACCTCCTGAAATCGGTTTCCTGCAATTCTGCCCCGCTTTCAAGTCCTCTTGGCAGCCTTACTTCAGTATATTTTTGGACGATAGCTGTCATTTATAACTCTGCAGGTTTGTGAATTACAGTGCCCCTGAGCTCCTTTCTTCAACTCGCTTTCTTTTGAGCTGGCTGCAACACCACAGGATGGCTTCAGGCCCTAATCTGGTTCCGGCACGGCACGATGAGCCTTTGGTTAATTCCTCTTCCTGGTGGGAAATGAGAGTAAAATTTGCCCGTCCAGACACCTCCAGCTAGTCTCTCATTGGTTCTCGCTATTCCTGTTCATCTTCCGCAGAAATTGCAAACTGGGCCAAACAGGAGGTTAAAGGGACTGACTCTCCAAGTCGGGAGGGTGTTAGTAAAGCATCTGGAATGTTGCACCCGAGTACCAGGGTACGAAAACTGAGACATATTTGAACACGTCTCCCGATCACATGGTTGATCATACTCTAGGTTCCACATGCATGTTTTAGCTGAAGGAAGAATACCTTAAACCTGGGTAGTTGAAACCCGTGGAATGGGTACCATGCAATATGACTTCAAAGGGTCTTCATTTGCTCACCGAACCTCTCCAATCCTATCACTGCTGCGTTTATGCCCCTGTACACATGCTTGATTCTCTTTCGGAGACATAGCAATCCATAGGTTTTAAGATACTTACTAGTCAGGTACATTCTTAGGCATTTAATATGCGGTGTTGAGTCCATTTCGTTGAGCAAGGAGTAGCTCTTGTCTATTCCATATTTGGCTTAAGGAACTTTATCTGTGTTCATTTCAATCTCTGGTTTTATGCAGCACCCCAACTCACCTTTCCCCTTAAGCAAGCATAAGTTGGTTTTCCAAATTTGAGACCCTGTTCTGTTCTGTAATTCAGTTCCTGTGTAGCCAAGTTTACATTCCGTGTATTACTGATATCTTATGATGTTTCTTTTTCTGTGTGACTTATTTCAGTTAGAATCATCATACCTGAATCCACTCATTGTGCTGCTAAGGGCCTGATGACATAGATTTCATTGCTGAGTGATATTGCTTTGTAAGTAAATACCACAACTTCTTTATCCATTTTTCACTTTCTACGATGTTGAACTTGTACTGTAAACGAGGTTCTTGTAAACAGAGGCGTCCCAATGTTTGGGGTGGCTGTGTCTTTTTGATTTTAATTTCCCTAAGCTATAGGACCATAAGTGGAAGTGCCCTAGGCTCTGTTGCTTTGTTTTTTAGATGTTTCAGGAAACACCATACACTTCTCCCGAGTGTCTGTTGGCAATTTACATCCCGCCCATCAGCATAACAAGGCTCCCAGTTCTCCATGGCCTGTCCTGCCTTTCTGGATTTTACACTTTTTTCAGATGGCCCTTTTGACCGGGGGGAAGTGAGACTTCATTGTAGTGCAGATTTCCTTTGCAAGCTTGCTTGGTTGGCCAAAAAGGGCGTATGCGTTTTTTCCTGAATATATTCAGGAAAAAACGCATACGCCCTTTTTGGCCAAGTGCATCATTGTGGACGTTCTGCCTCTTTTCCTATGCTTTCAATGCAATTCCAGTCTGCCTCCTGAAATCGGTTTCCTGCAATTCTGCCCCGCTTTCAAGTCCTCTTGGCAGCCTTACTTCAGTATATTTTTGGACGATAGCTGTCATTTATAACTCTGCAGGTTTGTGAATTACAGTGCCCCTGAGCTCCTTTCTTCAACTCGCTTTCTTGTGACCTGGCCGCAACACCGCAGGATGGCTTCAGGCCCTAATCTGGTTCCGGCACGGCACGCTGAGCCTTTGGTTAATTCCTCTTCCTGGTGGGAAATGAGAGTTAAATTTGCCCGTCCAGACACCTCCAGCTAGTCTCTCATTGGTTCTCGCTATTCCTGTTCATCTTCCGCAGAAATTGCAAACTGGGCCAAACAGGAGGTTAAAGGGACTGACTCTCCAAGTCGGGAGGGTGTTAGTAAAGCGTCTGGAATGTTGCACCCGAGTACCAGGGTACGAAAACTGAGACATATTTGAACACGTCTCCCGATCACATGGTTGATCATACTCTAGGTTCCACATGCATGTTTTAGCTGAAGGAAGAATACCTTAAACCTGGGTAGTTGAAACCCGTGGAATGGGTACCATGCAATATGACTTCAAAGGGTCTTCATTTGCTCACCGAACCTCTCCAATCCTATCACTGCTGCGTTTATGCCCCTGTACACATGCTTGATTCTCTTTCGGAGACATAGCAATCCATAGGTTTTAAGATACTTACTAGTCAGGTACATTCTTAGGCATTTAATATGCGGTGTTGAGTCCATTTCGTTGAGCAAGGAGTAGCTCTTGTCTATTCCATATTTGGCTTAAGGAACTTTATCTGTGTTCATTTCAATCTCTGGTTTTATGCAGCACCCCAACTCACCTTTCCCCTTAAGCAAGCATAAGTTGGTTTTCTAAATTTGAGACCCTGTTCTGTTTTGGAATTCAGTTCCTGTGTAGCCAAGTTTAAATTCCGTGTATTAGTGATATCTTATGATGTTTCTTTTTCTGTGTGACTTATTTCAGTTAGAATCATCGTACCTGAATCCACTCATTATGCTGCTACGGGCCTGATGACATAGATTTCATTGCTGAGTGATACTGCATTGTACGTAAGTACCACAAGTTCTTTATCCATTTTTCACTTTCTGTGATATTGAACTTGTACGGTAAACGAGGTTCTTGTAAACAGAGGCGTCCCAAACTTTGGGGTGGCTGTGTCTTTTTGATTTTAATTTCCCTAAGCTATAGGACCATAAGTGGAAGTGCCCTAGGCTCTGTTGCTTTGTGTTTTAGATGTTTCAGGAAACACCATACACTTCTCCCGAGTGTCTGTTGGCAATTTACATCCCGCCCATCAGCATAACAAGGCTCCCAGTTCTCCATGGCCTGTCCTGCCTTTCTGGATTTTACACTTTTATCAGATGGCCCTTTTGACCGGGGGGAAGTGAGACTTCATTGTAGTGCAGATTTCCTTTGCAAGCTTGCTTGGTTGGCCAAAAAGGGCGTATGCGTTTTTTCCTGAATATATTCAGGAAAAAACGCATACGCCCTTTTTGGCCAAGTGCATCATTGTGGACGTTCTGCCTCTTTTCCTATGCTTTCAATGCAATTCCAGTCTACCTCCTGAAATCGGTTTCCTGCAATTCTGCCCCGCTTTCAAGTCCTCTTGGCAGCCTTACTTCAGTATATTTTTGGACGATAGCTGTCATTTATAACTCTGCAGGTTTGTGAATTACAGTGCCCCTGAGCTCCTTTCTTCAACTCGCTTTCTTTTGAGCTGGCCGCAACACCGCAGGATGGCTTCAGGCCCTAATCTGGTTCCGGCACGGCACGCTGAGCCTTTGGTTAATTCCTCTTCCTGGTGGGAAATGAGAGTTAAATTTGCCCGTCCAGACACCTCCAGCTAGTCTCTCATTGGTTCTCGCTATTCCTGTTCATCTTCCGCAGAAATTGCAAACTGGGCCAAACAGGAGGTTAAAGGGACTGACTCTCCAAGTCGGGAGGGTGTTAGTAAAGCATCTGGAATGTTGCACCCGAGTACCAGGGTACGAAAACTGAGACATATTTGAACACGTCTCCCGATCACATGGTTGATCATACTCTAGGTTCCACATGCATGTTTTAGCTGAAGGAAGAATACCTTAAACCTGGGTAGTTGAAACCCGTGGAATGGGTACCATGCAATATGACATCAAAGGGTCTTCATTTGCTCACCGAACCTCTCCAATCCTATCACTGCTGCGTTTATGCCCCTGTACACATGCTTGATTCTCTTTCGGAGACATAGCAATCCATAGGTTTTAAGATACTTACTAGTCAGGTACATTCTTAGGCATTTAATATGCGGTGTTGAGTCCATTTCGTTGAGCAAGGAGTAGCTCTTGTCTATTCCATATTTGGCTTAAGGAACTTTATCTGTGCTCATTTCAATCTCTGGTTTTATGCAGCACCCCAACTCACCTTTACCCTTAAGCAAGCATAAGTTGGTTTTCTAAATTTGAGACCCTGTTCTGTTCTGTAATTCAGTTCCTGTGTAACCAAGTTTACATTCCGTGTATTACTGATATCTTATGATGTTTCTTTTTCTGTGTGACTTATTTCAGTTAGAATCATCATACCTGAATCCACTCACTGTGCTGCTAAGGGCCTGATGACATAGATTTCATTGCAGAGTGATATTGCTTTGTAAGTAAATACCACAACTTCTTTATCCATTTTTCACTTTCTGCAATGTTGAACTTGTACTGTAAACGAGGTTCTTGTAAACAGAGGCGTCCCAAACTTTGGGGTGGCTGTGTCTTTTTGATTTTAATTTCCCTAAGCTATAGGACCATAAGTGGAAGTGCCCTAGGCTCTGTTGCTTTGTTTTTTAGATGTTTCAGGAAACACCATACACTTCTCCCTAGTGTCTGTTGGCAATTTACATCCCGCCCATCAGCATAACAAGGCTCCCAGTTCTCCATGGCCTGTCCTGCCTTTCTGGATTTTACACTTTTTTCAGATGGCCCTTTTGACCGGGGGGAAGTGAGACTTCATTGTAGTGCAGATTTCCTTTGCAAGCTTGCTTGGTTGGCCAAAAAGGGTGTATGCGTTTTTTCCTGAATATATTCAGGAAAAAACGCATACGCCCTTTTTGGCCAAGTGCATCATTGTGGACGTTCTGCCTCTTTTCCTATGCTTTCAATGCAATTCCAGTCTACCTCCTGAAATCGGTTTCCTGCAATTCTGCCCCGCTTTCAACTCCTCTTGGCAGCCTTACTTCAGTATATTTTTGGACGATAGCTGTCATTTATAACTCTGCAGTTTTGTGAATTACAGTGCCCCTGAGCTCCTTTCTTCAACTCGCTTTCTTGTGAGCTGGCTGCAACACCGCAGGATGTCTTCAGGCCCTAATCTGGTTCCGGCACGGCATGCTGAGCCTTTGGTTATTTCCTCTTCCTGGTGGGAAATGAGAGTTAAATTTGCCCGTCCAGACACCTCCAGCTAGTCTCTCATTGGTTCTCCCTATTTCTGTTCATCTTCCGCAGAAATTGCAAACTGGGCCAAACAGGAGTTTAAAGGCGCTGACTCTCCAAGTGGGGAGAGTGTTAGTAAAGCGTCTGGAATGTTGCACCCGAGTACCAGGTACAAAAACTGAGACATATTTGAACACGTCTCCCGTTCACACGGTTGATCATACTCTGGGTTCCACATGCATGTTTTAGCTGAAGGAAGAATACCTTAAACCTGGAGAGTTGAGACCCGTGTAATGGGTACCATGCAATATGACTTCAAAGGGTCTTCATTTGCTCACCGAACCTCTCCAATCCTATCACTGCTGCGTTTATGCCCCTGTACACACGCTTGATTCTCTTTTGGAGACATAGCAATCCATAGGTTTTAAGATACTTACTAGTCAGGTACATTCTTAGGCGTTTAATATTGGGTGTTGAGTCCATTTCGTTGACCAAGGAGTAGCTCTTGTCTATTCCATATTTGGCTTAAGGAACTTTATCTGTGCTCATTTCAATCTCTGGTTTTATGCAGCACCCCAACTCACCTTTCCCCTTAAGCAAGCATAAGTTGGTTTTCTAAATTTGAGACCCTGTTCTGTTTTGGAATTCAGTTCCTGTGTAGCCAAGTTTACATTCCGTGTATTACTGATATCTTATGATGTTTCTTTTTCGGTGTGACATATTTCAGTTAGAATCATCGTACCTGAATCCACTCATTATGCTGCTATGGGCCTGATGACGTAAATTTCATTGCTGAGTGATATTGCTTTGTAAGTAAATACCACAACTTCTTTATCCATTTTTCACTGTCTGCGATGTTGTACTTGTACTGTAAACGAGGTTCTTGTAAACAGAGGCGTCCCAAACTTTGGGGTGGCTGTGTCTTTTTGATTTTAATTTCCCTAAGCTATAGGACCATAAGTGGAAGTGCCCTAGGCTCTGTTGCTTTGTGTTTTAGATGTTTCAAGAAACAACATACACTTCTCCCGAGTGTCTGTTGGCAATTTACATCCCGCCCATCAGCATAACAAGGCTCCCAGTTCTCCATGGCCTGTCCTGCCTTTCTGGATTTTACACTTTTTTCAGATGGCCCTTTTGACCGGGGGGAAGTGAGACTTCATTGTAGTGCAGATTTCCTTTGCAAGCTTGCTTGGTTGACCAAAAAGGGCGTATGCGTTTTTTCCTGAATATATTCAGGAAAAAACGCATACGCCCTTTTTGGCCAAGTGCATCATTGTGGACGTTCTGCCTCTTTTCCTATGCTTTCAATGCAATTCCAGTCTACCTCCTGAAATCGGTTTCCTGCAATTCTGCCCCGCTTTCAAGTCCTCTTGGCAGCCTTACTTCAGTATATTTTTGGACGATAGCTGTCATTTATAACTCTGCAGGTTTGTGAATTACAGTGCCCCTGAGCTCCTTTCTTCAACTCGCTTTCTTTTGAGCTGGCCGCAACACCGCAGGATGGCTTCAGGCCCTAATCTGGTTCCGGCACGGCACGCTGAGCCTTTGGTTATTTCCTCTTCCTGGTGGGAAATGAGAGTTAAATTTGCCCGTCCAGACACCTCCAGCTACTCTCTCATTGGTTCTCGCTATTCCTGTTCATCTTCCGCAGAAATTGCAAACTGGGCCAAACAGGAGGTTAAAGGGACTGACTCTCCAAGTCGGGAGAGTGTTAGTAAAGCGTCTGGAATGTTGCACCCGAGTACCAGGGTATGAAAACTGAGACATATTTGAACACGTCTCCCGATCACATGGTTGATCATACTCTAGGTTCCACATGCATGTTTTAGCTGAAGGAAGAATACCTTAAACCTGGGTAGTTGAAACCCATGGAATGGGTACCATGCAATATGACTTCAAAGGGTCTTCATTTGCTCAGCGAAACTCTCCAATCCTATCACTGCTGCGTTTATGCCCCTGTACACATGCTTGATTCTCTTTCGGAGACATAGCAATACATAGGTTTTAAGATACTTATTAGTCACGTACATTCTTAGGCATTTAATATGCGGTGTTGAGTCCATTTCATTGAGCAAGGAGTAGCTCTTGTCTATTCCATATTTGGCTTAAGGAAATTTATCTGTGCTCATTTCAATCTCTGGTTTTATGCAGCAACCCCACTCACCTTTCCCCTTAAGCAAGCATAAGTTGGTTTTCTAAATTTGAGACCCTGTTCTGTTCTGTAATTCAGTTCCTGTGTAGCCAAGTTTACATTCCGTGTATTAGTGATATCTTATGATGTTTATTTTTCTGTGTGACATATTTCAGTTAGAATCATCATACCTGAATCCACTCATTGTGCTGCTAAGGGCCTGATGACATAGATTTCATTGCTGAGTGATATTGCTTTGTAAGTAAATACCACAACTTCTTTATCCATTTTTCACTTTCTGCGATGTTGAACTTGTACTGTAAACGAGGTTCTTGTAAACAGAGGCGTCCCAAACTTTGGGGTGGCTGTGTCTTTTTGATTTTAATTTCCCTAAGCTATAGGACCATAAGTGGAAGTGCCCTAGGCTCTGTTGCTTTGTTTTTTAGATGTTTCAGGAAACACCATACACTTCTCCCGAGTGTCTGTTGGCAATTTACATCCCGCCCATCAGCATAACAAGGCTCCCAGTTCTCCATGGCCTGTCCTGCCTTTCTGGATTTTACACGTTTTTCATATGGCCCTTTTGACCGGGGGAAGTGAGACTTCATTGTAGTGCAGATTTCATTTGCAAGTTTGCTTGGTTGGCCAAAAAGGGCGTATGCGTTTTTTCCTGAATGTATTCAGGAAAAAACGCATACGCCCTTTTTGGCGAAGTGCATCATTGTGGACGTTCTGCCTCTTTTCCTATGCTTTCAATGCAATTCC
Source organism: Pseudorca crassidens (assembly GCF_039906515.1). Classification (NCBI taxonomy): domain Eukaryota; kingdom Metazoa; phylum Chordata; class Mammalia; order Artiodactyla; family Delphinidae; genus Pseudorca; species Pseudorca crassidens. The sequence continues at coordinate 86,859 of NW_027136150.1, forward strand.
AGTCTACCTCCTGAAATCGGTTTCCTGCAATTCTGCCCCGCTTTCAAGTCCTCTTGGCAGCCTTACTTCAGTATATTTTTGGACGATAGCTGTCATTTATAACTCTGCAGGTTTGTGAATTACAGTGCCCCTGAGCTCCTTTCTTCAACTCGCTTTCTTGTGACCTGGCCGCAACACCGCAGGATGGCTTCAGGCCCTAATCTGGTTCCGGCACGGCACGCTGAGCCTTTGGTTAATTCCTCTTCCTGGTGGGAAATGAGAGTAAAATTTTCCCGTCCAGACACCTCCAGCTAGTCTCTCATTGGTTCTCGCTATTCCTGTTCATCTTCCGCAGAAATTGCAAACTGGGCCAAACAGGAGGTTAAAGGGACTGACTCTCCAAGTCGGGAGAGTGTTAGTAAAGCGTCTGGATTGTTGCACCCGAGTACCAGGGTATGAAAACTGAGACATATTTGAACACGTCTCCCGATCACATGGTTGATCATACTCTAGGTTCCACATGCATGTTTTAGCTGAAGGAAGAATACCTTAAACCTGGGTAGTTGAAACCTGTGGAATGGGTACCATGCAATATGACTTCAAAGGGTCTTCATTTGCTCACCGAACCTCTCCAATCCTATCACTGCTGCATTTATGCCCCTGTACACACGCTTGATTCTCTTTCGGAGACATAGCAATCCCTAGGTTTTAAGATACTTACTAGTCAGGTACATTCTTAGGCGTTTAATATGGGGTGTTGAGTCCATTTCGTTGAGCAAGGAGTAGCTCTTGTCTATTCCATATTTGGCTTAAGGAACTTTATCTGTGCTCATTTCAATCTCTGGTTTTATGCAGCACCCCAACTCACCTTTCCCCTTAAGCAAGCATAAGTTGGTTTTCTAAATTTGAGACCCTGTTCTGTTCTGTAATTCAGTTCCTGTGTAGCCAAGTTTACATTCCGTGTATTACTGATATCTTATGATGTTTCTTTTTCTGTGTGACTTATTTCAGTTAGAATCATCGTACCTGAATCCACTCATTGTGCTGCTAAGGGCCTGATGACATAGATTTCATTGCTGAGTGATATTGCTTTGTAAGTAAATACCACAACTTCTTTATCCATTTTTCACTTTCTGCGATGTTGAACTTGTACTGTAAACGAGGTTCTTGTAAACAGAGGCGTCCCAAACTTTGGGGTGGCTGTGTCTTTTTGATTTTAATTTCCCTAAGCTATAGGACCATAAGTGGAAGTGCCCTAGGCTCTGTTGCTTTGTTTTTTAGATGTTTCAGGAAACACCATACACTTCTCCCGAGTGTCTGTTGGCAATTTACATCCCGCCCATCAGCATAACAAGGCTCCCAGTTCTCCATGGCCTGTCCTGCCTTTCTGGATTTTACACTTTTTTCAGATGGCCCTTTTGACCGGGGGGAAGTGAGACTTCATTTTAGTGCAGATTTACTTTGCAAGCTTGCTTGGTTGGCCAAAACGGGCGTATGCGTTTCTTCCTGAATATATTCAGGAAAAAACGCATACGCCCTTTTTGGCCAAGTGCATCATTGTGGACGTTCTGCCTCTTTTCCTATGCTTTCAATGCAATTCCAGTCTACCTCCTGAAATCGGTTTCCTGCAATTCTGCCCCGCTTTCAAGTCCTCTTGGCAGCCTTACTTCAGTATATTTTTGGACGATAGCTGTCATTTATAACTATGCAGGTTTGTGAATTACAGTGCCCCTGATCTCCTTTCTTCAACTCGCTTTCTTTTGAGCTGGCAGCAACACCATAGTATGGCTTCAGGCCCTAATCTGGTTCCGGCACGGCACGCTGAGCCTTTGGTTAATTCCTCTTCCTGGTGGGAAATGAGAGTTAAATTTGCCCGTCCAGACACCTCCAGCTAGTCTCTCATTGGTTCTCGCTATTCCTGTTCATCTTCCGCAGAAATTGCAAACTGGGCCAAACAGGAGGTTAAAGGGACTGACTCTCCAAGTCGGGAGGGTGTTAGTAAAGCGTCTGGAATGTTGCACCCGAGTACCAGGGTACGAAAACTGAGACATATTTGAACACGTCTCCCGATCACATGGTTGATCATACTCTAGGTTCCACATGCATGTTTTAGCTGAAGGAAGAATACCTTAAACCTGGGTAGTTGAAACCCATGGAATGGGTACCATGCAATATGACTTCAAAGGGTCTTCATTTGCTCACCGAACCTCTCCAATCCTATCACTGCTGCGTTTATGCCCCTGTACACATGCTTGATTCTCTTTCGGAGACATAGCAATCCATAGGTTTTAAGATACTTACTAGTCAGGTACATTCTTAGGCATTTAATATGCGGTGTTGAGTCCATTTCATTGAGCAAGGAGTAGCTCTTGTCTATTCCATATTTGGCTTAAGGAACTTTATCTGTGCTCATTTCAATCTCTGGTTTTATGCAGCACCCCAACTCACATTTCCCCTTAAGCAAGCATAAGTTGGTTTTCTAAATTTGAGACCCTGTTCTGTTCTGTGATTCAGTTCATGTGTAGCCAAGTTTACATTCCGTGTATTACTGATATCTTATGATGTTTCTTTTTCTGTGTGACTTATTTCAGTTAGAATCATCATACCTGAATCCACTCATTGTGCTGCTAAGGGCCTGATGACATAGATTTCATTGCTGAGTGATATTGCTTTGTAAGTAAATACCACAACTTCTTTATCCATTTTTCACTTTCTGCGATGTTGAACTTGTACTGTAAACGAGGTTCTTGTAAACAGAGGCGTCCCAAACTTTGGGGTGGCTGTGTCTTTTTGATTTTAATTTCCCTAAGCTATAGGACCATAAGTGGAAGTGCCCTAGGCTCTGTTGCTTTGTTTTTTAGATGTTTCAGGAAACACCATACACTTCTCCCGAGTGTCTGTTGGCAATTTACATCCCGCCCATCAGCATAACAAGGCTCCCAGTTCTCCATGGCCTGTCCTGCCTTTCTGGATTTTACACTTTTTTCAGATGGCCCTTTTGACCGGGGGGAAGTGAGACTTCATTGTAGTGCAGATTTCCTTTGCAAGCTTGCTTGGTTGGCCAAAAAGGGCGTATGCGTTTTTTCCTGAATATATTCAGGAAAAAACGCATACGCCCTTTTTGGCCAAGTGCATCATTGTGGACGTTCTGCCTCTTATCCTATGCTTTCAATGCAATTCCAGTCTACCTCCTGAAATCGGTTTCCTGCAATTCTGCCCCGCTTTCAAGTCCTCTTGGCAGCCTTACTTCAGTATATTTTTGGACGATAGCTGTCATTTATAACTCTGCAGGTTTGTGAATTACAGTGGCCCTGAGCTCCTTTCTTCAACTCGCTTTCTTTTGAGCTGGCCGCAACACCGCAGGATGGCTTCAGGCCCTAATCTGGTTCCGGCACGGCACGCTGAGCCTTTGGTTAATTCCTCTTCCTGGTGGGAAATGAGAGTTAAATTTGCCCGTCCAGACACCTCCAGCTAGTCTCTCATTGGTTCTCGCTATTCCTGTTCATCTTCCGCAGAAATTGCAAACTGGGCCAAACAGGAGGTTAAAGGGACTGACTCTCCAAGTCGGGAGGGTGTTAGTAAAGCGTCTGGAATGTTGCACCCGAGTACCAGGGTACGAAAACTGAGACATATTTGAACACGTCTCCCGATCACATGGTTGATCATACTCTAGGTTCCACATGCATGTTTTAGCTGAAGGAAGAATACCTTAAACCTGGGTAGTTGAAACCCGTGGAATGGGTACCATGCAATATGACTTCAAAGGGTCTTCATTTGCTCACCGAACCTCTCCAATCCTATCACTGCTGCGTTTATGCCCCTGTACACATGCTTGATTCTCTTTCGGAGACATAGCAATCCATAGGTTTTAAGATACTTACTAGTCAGGTACATTCTTAGGCATTTAATATGCGGTGTTGAGTCCATTTCATTGAGCAAGGAGTAGCTCTTGTCTATTCCATATTTGGCTTAAGGAACTTTATCTGTGCTCATTTCAATCTCTGGTTTTATGCAGCACCCCAACTCACCTTTCCCCTTAAGCAAGCATAAGTTGGTTTTCTAAATTTGAGACCCTGTTCTGTTCTGTAATTCAGTTCCTGTGTAGCCAAGTTTACATTCCGTTTATTACTGATATCTTATGATGTTTCTTTTTCTGTGTGACTTATTTCAGTTAGAATCATCATACCTGAATCCACTCATTGTGCTGCTAAGGGCCTGATGACATAGATTTCATTGCTGAGTGATATTGCTTTGTAAGTAAATACCACAACTTCTTTATCCATTTTTCACTTTCTGCGATGTTGAACTTGTACTGTAAACGAGGTTCTTGTAAACAGAGGCGTCCCAAACTTTGGGGTGGCTGTGTCTTTCTGATTTTAATTTCCCTAAGCTATAGGACCATAAGTGGAAGTGCCCTAGGCTCTGTTGCTTTGTTTTTTAGATGTTTCAGGAAACACCATACACTTCTCCCGAGTGTCTGTTGGCAATTTACATCCCGCCCATCAGCATAACAAGGCTCCCAGTTCTCCATGGCCTGTCCTGCCTTTCTGGATTTTACACTTTTTTCAGATGGCCCTTTTGACCGGGGGGAAGTGAGACTTCATTGTAGTGCAGATTTCCTTTGCAAGCTTGCTTGGTTGGCCAAAAAGGGCGTATGAGTTTTTTCCTGAATATATTCAGGAAAAAACGCATACGCCCTTTTTGGCCAAGTGCATCATTGTGGACGTTCTGCCTCTTTTCCTATGCTTTCAATGCAATTCCAGTCTACCTCCTGAAATCGGTTTCCTGCAATTCTGCCCCGCTTTCAAGTCCTCTTGGCAGCCTTACTTCAGTATATTTTTGGACGATAGCTGTCATTTATAACTCTGCAGGTTTGTGAATTACAGTGCCCCTGAGCTCCTTTCTTCAACTCGCTTTCTTTTGAGCTGGCCGCAACACCACAGGACGGCTTCAGGCCCTAATCTGGTTCCGGCACGGCATGCTGAGCCTTTGGTTAATTCCTCTTCCTGGTGGGAAATGAGAGTTAAATTTGCCCGTCCAGACACCTCCAGCTAGTCTCTCATTGGTTCTCGCTATTCCTGTTCATCTTTCGCAGAAATTGCAAACTGGGCCAAACAGGAGGTTAAAGGGACTGACTCTCCAAGTCGGGAGGGTGTTAGTAAAGCGTCTGGAATGTTGCACCCGAGTACCAGGGTACGAAAACTGAGACATATTTGAACACGTCTCCCGATCACATGGTTGATCATACTTTAGGTTCCACATGCATGTTTTACCTGAAGGAAGAATACCTTAAACCTGGGTAGTTGAAACCCGTGGAATGGGTACCATGCAATATGACTTCAAAGGGTCTTCATTTGCTCACCGAACCTCTCCAATCCTATCACTGCTGCGTTTATGCCCCTGTACACATGCTTGATTCTCTTTCGGAGACATAACAATCCATAGGTTTTAAGATACTTACTAGTCAGGTACATTCTTAGGCGTTTAATATGCGGTGTTGTGTCCATTTCGTTGAGCAAGGAGTAGCTCTTGTCTATTCCATATTTGGCTTAAGGAACTTTATCTGTGCTCATTTAAATCTCTGGTTTTATGCAGCACCCCAACTCACCTTTCCCCTTAAGCAAGCATAAGTTGGTTTTCTAAATTTGAGACCCTGTTCTGTTCTGTAATTCAGTTCTGGTGTAGCCAAGTTTATATTCCGTGTATTACTGATATCTTATGATGTTTCTTTTTCTGTGTGACTTATTTCAGTTAGAATCATCATACCTGAATCCACTCATTGTGCTGCTAAGGGCCTGATGACATAGATTTCATTGCTGAGTGATATTGCTTTGTAAGTAAATACCACAACTTCTTTATCCATTTTTCACTTTCTGCGATGTTGAACTTGTACTGTAAACGAGGTTCTTGTAAACAGAGGCGTCCCAAACTTTGGGGTGGCTGTGTCTTTTTGATTTTAATTTCCCTAAGCTATAGGACCATAAGTGGAAGTGCCCTAGGCTCTGTTGCTTTGTTTTTTAGATGTTTCAGGAAACACCATACACTTCTCCCGAGTGTCTGTTGGCAATTTACATCCCGCCCATCAGCATAACAAGGCTCCCAGTTCTCCATGGCCTGTCCTGCCTTTCTGGATTTTACACTTTTTTCAGATGGCCCTTTTGACCGGGGGAAAGTGAGACTTCATTGTAGTGCAGATTTCCTTTGCAAGCTTGCTTGGTTGGCCAAAAAGGGCGTATGAGTTTTTTCCTGAATATATTCAGGAAAAAACGCATACGCCCTTTTTGGCCAAGTGCATCATTGTGGACGTTCTGCCTCTTTTCCTATGCTTTCAATGCAATTCCAGTCTACCTCCTGAAATCGGTTTCCTGCAATTCTGCCCCGCTTTCAAGTCCTCTTGGCAGCCTTACTTCAGTATATTTTTGGACGATAGCTGTCATTTATAACTCTGCAGGTTTGTGAATTACAGTGCCCCTGAGCTCCTTTCTTCAACTCGCTTTCTTTTGAGCTGGCCGCAACACCGCAGGATGGCTTCAGGCCCTAATCTGGTTCCGGCACGGCATGCTGAGCCTTTGGTTAATTCCTCTTCCTGGTGGGAAATGAGAGTTAAATTTGCCCGTCCAGACACCTCCAGCTAGTCTCTCATTGGTTCTCGCTATTCCTGTTCATCTTCCGCAGAAATTGCAAACTGGGCCAAACAGGAGGTTAAAGGGACTGACTCTCCAAGTCGGGAGGGTGTTAGTAAAGCGTCTGGAATGTTGCACCCGAGTACCAGGGTACGAAAACTGAGACATATTTGAACACGTCTCCCGATCACATGGTTGATCATACTCTAGGTTCCACATGCATGTTTTAGCTGAAGGAAGAATACCTTAAACCTGGGTAGTTGAAACCCGTGGAATGGGTACCATGCAATATGACTTCAGAGGGTCTTCATTTGCTCACCGAACCTCTCCAATCCTATCACTGCTGCGTTTATGCCCCTGTACACATGCTTGATTCTCTTTCGGAGACATAGCAATCCATAGGTTTTAAGATACTTACTAGTTAGGTACATTCTTAGGCGTTTAATATGCGGTGTTGAGTCCATTTCGTTGAGCAAGGAGTAGCTCTTGTCTATTCCATATTTGGCTTAAGGAACTTTATCTGTGCTGATTTCAATCTCTGGTTTTATGCAGCACCCCAACTCACCTTTCCCCTTAAGCAAGCATAAGTTGGTTTTCTAAATTTGAGACCCTGTTCTGTTCTGTAATTCAGTTCCTGTGTAGCCAAGTTTACATTCCGTGTATTACTGATATCTTATGATGTTTCTTTTTCTGTGTGACTTATTTCAGTTAGAATCATCATACCTGAATCCACTCATTGTGCTGCTAAGGGCCTGATGACATAGATTTCATTGCTGAGTGATATTGCTTTGTAAGTAAATACCACAACTTCTTTATCCATTTTTCACTTTCTGCGATGTTGAACTTGTACTGTAAACGAGGTTCTTGTAAACAGAGGCGTCCCAAACTTTGGGGTGGCTGTGTCTTTTTGATTTTAATTTCCCTAAGCTATAGGACCATAAGTGGAAGTGCCCTAGGCTCTGTTGCTTTGTTTTTTAGATGTTTCAGGAAACACCATACACTTCTCCCGAGTGTCTGTTGGCAATTTACATCCCGCCCATCAGCATAACAAGGCTCCCAGTTCTCCATGGCCTGTCCTGCCTTTCTGGATTTTACACTTTTTTCAGATGGCCCTTTTGACCGGGGGGAAGTGAGACTTCATTGTAGTGCAGATTTCCTTTGCAAGCTTGCTTGGTTGGCCAAAAAGGGCGTATGCGTTTTTTCCTGAATATATTCAGGAAAAAACGCATACGCCCTTTTTGGCCAAGTGCATCATTGTGGACGTTCTGCCTCTTTTCCTATGCTTTCAATGCAATTCCAGTCTACCTCCTGAAATCGGTTTCCTGCAATTCTGCCCCGCTTTCAAGTCCTCTTGGCAGCCTTACTTCAGTATATTTTTGGACGATAGCTGTCATTTATAACTCTGCAGGTTTGTGAATTACAGTGGCCCTGAGCTCCTTTCTTCAACTTGCTTTCTTTTGAGCTGGCCGCAACACCGCAGGATGGCTTCAGGCCCTAATCTGGTTCCGGCACGGCACGCTGAGCCTTTGGTTAATTCCTCTTCCTGGTGGGAAATGAGAGTTAAATTTGCCCGTCCAGACACCTCCAGCTAGTCTCTCATTGGTTCTCGCTATTCCTGTTCATCTTCCGCAGAAATTGCAAACTGGGCCAAACAGGAGGTTAAAGGGACTGACTCTCCAAGTCGGGAGGGTGTTAGTAAAGCGTCTGGAATGTTGCACCCGAGTACCAGGGTACGAAAACTGAGACATATTTGAACACGTCTCCCGATCACATGGTTGATCATACTCTAGGTTCCACATGCATGTTTTAGCTGAAGGAAGAATAACTTAAACCTGGGTAGTTGAAACCCGTGGAATGGGTACCATGCAATATGACTTCAAAGGGTCTTCATTTGCTCACCGAACCTCTCCAATCCTATCACTGCTGCGTTTATGCCCCTGTACACATGCTTGATTCTCTTTCGGAGACATAGCAATCCATAGGTTTTAAGATACTTACTAGTCAGGTACATTCTTAGGCATTTAATATGCGGTGTTGAGTCCATTTCGTTGAGCAAGGAGTAGCTCTTGTCTATTCCATATTTGGCTTAAGGAACTTTATCTGTGTTCATTTCAATCTCTGGTTTTATGCAGCACCCCAACTCACCTTTCCCCTTAAGCAAGCATAAGTTGGTTTTCTAAATTTGAGACCCTGTTCTGTTCTGTAATTCAGTTCCTGTGTAGCCAAGTTTACATTCCGTGTATTACTGATATCTTATGATGTTTCTTTTTCTGTGTGACTTATTTCAGTTAGAATCATCATACCTGAATCCACTCATTGTGCTGCTAAGGGCCTGATGACATAGATTTCATTGCAGAGTGATATTGCTTTGTAAGTAAATACCACAACTTCTTTATCCATTTTTCACTTTCTGCGATGTTGAACTTGTACTGTAAACGAGGTTCTTGTAAACAGAGGCATCCCAAACTTTGGGGTGGCTGTGTCTTTTTGATTTTAATTTCCCTAATCTATAGGACCATAAGTGGAAGTGCCCTAGGCTCTGTTGCTTTGTTTTTTAGATGTTTCAGGAAACACCATACACTTCTCCCGAGTGTCTGTTGGCAATTTACATCCCGCCCATCAGCATAACAAGGCTCCCAGTTCTCCATGGCCTGTCCTGCCGTTCTGGATTTTACACTTTTTTCAGATGGCCCTTTTGACCGGGGGGAAGTGAGACTTCATTGTAGTGCAGATTTCCTTTGCAAGCTTGATTGGTTGGCCAAAAAGGGCGTATGAGTTTTTTCCTGAATATATTCAGGAAAAAACGCATACGCCCTTTTTGGCCAAGTGCATCATTGTGGACGTTCTGCCTCTTTTCCTATGCTTTCAATGCAATTCCAGTCTACCTCCTGAAATCGGTTTCCTGCAATTCTGCCCCGCTTTCAAGTCCTCTTGGCAGCCTTACTTCAGTATATTTTTGGACGATAGCTGTCATTTATAACTCTGCAGGTTTGTGAATTACAGTGCCCCTGAGCTCCTTTCTTCAACTCGCTTTCTTGTGAGCTGGCCGCAACACCGCAGGATGGCTTCAGGCCCTAATCTGGTTCCGGCACGGCACGCTGAGCCTTTGGTTAATTCCTCTTCCTGGTGGGAAATGAGAGTTAAATTTGCCCGTCCAGACACCTCCAGCTAGTCTCTCATTGGTTCTCGCTATTCCTGTTCATCTTCCGCAGAAATTGCAAACTGGGCCAAACAGGAGGTTAAAGGGACTGACTCTCCAAGTCGGGAGGGTGTTAGTAAAGCGTCTGGAATGTTGCACCCGAGTACCAGGGTACGAAAACTGAGACATATTTGAACACGTCTCCCGATCACATGGTTGATCAGACTCTAGGTTCCACATGCATGTTTTACCTGAAGGAAGAATACCTTAAACCTGGGTAGTTGAAACCCGTGGAATGGGTACCATGCAATATGACTTCAAAGGGTCTTCATTAGCTCACCGAACCTCTCCAATCCTATCACTGCTGCGTTTATGCCCCTGTACACATGATTGATTCTCTTTCGGAGACATAGCAATCCATAGGTTTTAAGATACTTACTAGTCAGGTACATTCTTAGGCGTTTAATATGCGGTGTTGAGTCCATTACTTTGAGCAAGGAGTAGCTCTTGTCTATTCCATATTTGGCTTAAGGAACTTTATCTGTGCTGATTTCAATCTCTGGTTTTATGCAGCACCCCAACTAACATTTCCCCTTAAGCAAGCATAAGTTGGTTTTCTAAATTTGAGACCCTGTTCTGTTCTGTGATTCAGTTCATGTGTAGCCAAGTTTACATTCCGTGTATTACTGATATCTTATGATGTTTCTTTTTCTGTGTGACTTATTTCAGTTAGAATCATCATACCTGAATCCACTCATTGTGCTGCTAAGGGCCTGATGACATAGATTTCATTGCTGAGTGATATTGCTTTGTAAGTAAATACCACAACTTCTTTATCCATTTTTCACTTTCTGCGATGTTGAACTTGTACTGTAAACGAGGTTCTTGTAAACAGAGGCGTCCCAAACTTTGGGGTGGCTGTGTCTTTTTGATTTTAATTTCCCTAAGCTATAGGACCATAAGTGGAAGTGCCCTAGGCTCTGTTGCTTTGTTTTTTAGATGTTTCAGGAAACACCATACACTTCTCCCGAGTGTCTGTTGGCAATTTACATCCCGCCCATCAGCATAACAAGGCTCCCAGTTCTCCATGGCCTGTCCTGCCTTTCTGGATTTTACACTTTTTTCAGATGGCCCTTTTGACCGGGGGGAAGTGAGACTTCATTGTAGTGCAGATTTCCTTTGCAAGCTTGCTTGGTTGGCCAAAAAGGGCGTATGCGTTTTTTCCTGAATATATTCAGGAAAAAACGCATATGCCCTTTTTGGCCAAGTGCATCATTGTGGACGTTCTGCCTCTTTTCCTATGCTTTCAATGCAATTCCAGTCTACCTCCTGAAATCGGTTTCCTGCAATTCTGCCCCGCTTTCAAGTCCTCTTGGCAGCCTTACTTCAGTATATTTTTGGACGATAGCTGTCATTTATAACTCTGCAGGTTTGTGAATTACAGTGCCCCTGAGCTCCTTTCTTCAACTCGCTTTCTTTTGAGCTGGCCGCAACACCACAGGACGGCTTCAGGCCCTAATCTGGTTCCGGCACGGCATGCTGAGCCTTTGGTTAATTCCTCTTCCTGGTGGGAAATGAGAGTTAAATTTGCCCGTCCAGACACCTCCAGCTAGTCTCTCATTGGTTCTCGCTATTCCTGTTCATCTTCCGCAGAAATTGCAAACTGGGCCAAACAGGAGGTTAAAGGGACTGACTCTCCAAGTCGGGAGGGTGTTAGTAAAGCGTCTGGAATGTTGCACCCGAGTACCAGGGTACGAAAACTGAGACATATTTGAACACGTCTCCCGATCACATGGTTGATCATACTCTAGGTTCCACATGCATGTTTTAGCTGAAGGAAGAATACCTTAAACCTGGGTAGTTGAAACCCGTGGAATGGGTACCATGCAATATGACTTCAGAGGGTCTTCATTTGCTCACCAAACCTCTCCAATCCTATCACTGCTGCGTTTATGCCCCTGTACACATGCTTGATTCTCTTTCGGAGACATAGCAATCCATAGGTTTTAAGATACTTACTAGTCAGGTACATTCTTAGGCGTTTAATATGCGGTGTTGTGTCCATTTCGTTGAGCAAGGAGTAGCTCTTGTCTATTCCATATTTGGCTTAAGGAACTTTATCTGTGCTGATTTCAATCTCTGGTTTTATGCAGCACCCCAACTCACCTTTCCCCTTAAGCAAGCATAAGTTGGTTTTCTAAATTTGAGACCCTGTTCTGTTCTGTAATTCAGTTCCTGTGTAGCCAAGTTTACATTCCGTGTATTACTGATATCTTATGATGTTTCTTTTTCTGTGTGACTTATTTCAGTTAGAATCATCATACCTGAATCCACTCATTGTGCTGCTAAGGGCCTGATGACATAGATTTCATTGCAGAGTGATATTGCTTTGTAAGTAAATACCACAACTTCTTTATCCATTTTTCACTTTCTGCGATGTTGAACTTGTACTGTAAACGAGGTTCTTGTAAACAGAGGCGTCCCAAACTTTGGGGTGGCTGTGTCTTTTTGATTTTAATTTCCCTAATCTATAGGACCATAAGTGGAAGTGCCCTAGGCTCTGTTGCTTTGTTTTTTAGATGTTTCAGGAAACACCATACACTTCTCCCGAGTGTCTGTTGGCAATTTACATCCCGCCCATCAGCATAACAAGGCTCCCAGTTCTCCATGGCCTGTACTGCCTTTCTGGATTTTACACTTTTTTCAGATGGCCCTTTTGACCGGGGGGAAGTGAGACTTCATTGTAGTGCAGATTTCCTTTGCAAGCTTGCTTGGTTGGCCAAAAAGGGCGTATGAGTTTTTTCCTGAATATATTCAGGAAAAAACGCATACGCCCTTTTTGGCCAAGTGCATCATTGTGGACGTTCTGCCTCTTTTCCTATGCTTTCAATGCAATTCCAGTCTACCTCCTGAAATCGGTTTCCTGCAATTCTGCCCCGCTTTCAAGTCCTCTTGGCAGCCTTACTTCAGTATATTTTTGGACGATAGCTGTCATTTATAACTCTGCAGGTTTGTGAATTACAGTGCCCCTGAGCTCCTTTCTTCAACTCGCTTTCTTTTGAGCTGGCCGCAACACCACAGGATGGCTTCAGGCCCTAATCTGGTTCCGGCACGGCATGCTGAGCCTTTGGTTAATTCCTCTTCCTGGTGGGAAATGAGAGTTAAATTTGCCCGTCCAGACACCTCCAGCTAGTCTCTCATTGGTTCTCGCTATTCCTGTTCATCTTCCGCAGAAATTGCAAACTGGGCCAAACAGGAGGTTAAAGGGACTGACTCTCCAAGTCGGGAGGGTGTTAGTAAAGCGTCTGGAATGTTGCACCCGAGTACCAGGGTACGAAAACTGAGACATATTTGAACACGTCTCCCGATCACATGGTTGATCATACTCTAGGTTCCACATGCATGTTTTAGCTGAAGGAAGAATACCTTAAACCTGGGTAGTTGAAACCCGTGGAATGGGTACCATGCAATATGACTTCAAAGGGTCTTCATTTGCTCACCGAACCTCTCCAATCCTATCACTGCTGCGTTTATGCCCCTGTACACATGCTTGATTCTCTTTCGGAGACATAGCAATCCATAGGTTTTAAGATACTTACTAGTCAGGTACATTCTTAGGCATTTAATATGCGGTGTTGAGTCCATTTCGTTGAGCAAGGAGTAGCTCTTGTCTATTCCATATTTGGCTTAAGGAACTTTATCTGTGTTCATTTCAATCTCTGGTTTTATGCAGCACCCCAACTCACCTTTCCCCTTAAGCAAGCATAAGTTGGTTTTCTAAATTTGAGACCCTGTTCTGTTCTGTAATTCAGTTCCTGTGTAGCCAAGTTTACATTCCGTGTATTACTGATATCTTATGATGTTTCTTTTTCTGTGTGACTTATTTCAGTTAGAATCATCATACCTGAATCCACTCATTGTGCTGCTAAGGGCCTGATGACATAGATTTCATTGCTGAGTGATATTGCTTTGTAAGTAAATACCACAACTTCTTTATCCATTTTTCACTTTCTGCGATGTTGAACTTGTACTGTAAACGAGGTTCTTGTAAACAGAGGCGTCCCAAACTTTGGGGTGGCTGTGTCTTTTTGATTTTAATTTCCCTAAGCTATAGGACCATAAGTGGAAGTGCCCTAGGCTCTGTTGCTTTGTTTTTTAGATGTTTCAGGAAACACCATACACTTCTCCCGAGTGTCTGTTGGCAATTTACATCCCGCCCATCAGCATAACAAGGCTCCCAGTTCTCCATGGCCTGTACTGCCTTTCTGGATTTTACACTTTTTTCAGATGGCCCTTTTGACCGGGGGGAAGTGAGACTTCATTGTAGTGCAGATTTCCTTTGCAAGCTTGCTTGGTTGGCCAAAAAGGGCGTATGCGTTTTTTCCTGAATATATTCAGGAAAAAACGCATACGCCCTTTTTGGCCAAGTGCATCATTGTGGACGTTCTGCCTCTTTTCCTATGCTTTCAATGCAATTCCAGTCTACCTCCTGAAATCGGTTTCCTGCAATTCTGCCCCGCTTTCAAGTCCTCTTGGCAGCCTTACTTCAGTATATTTTTGGACGATAGCTGTCATTTATAACTCTGCAGGTTTGTGAATTACAGTGGCCCTGAGCTCCTTTCTTCAACTCGCTTTCTTTTGAGCTGGCCGCAACACCGCAGGATGGCTTCAGGCCCTAATCTGGTTCCGGCACGGCACGCTGAGCCTTTGGTTAATTCCTCTTCCTGGTGGGAAATGAGAGTTAAATTTGCCCGTCCAGACACCTCCAGCTAGTCTCTCATTGGTTCTCGCTATTCCTGTTCATCTTCCGCAGAAATTGCAAACTGGGCCAAACAGGAGGTTAAAGGGACTGACTCTCCAAGTCGGGAGGGTGTTAGTAAAGCGTCTGGAATGTTGCACCCGAGTACCAGGGTACGAAAACTGAGACATATTTGAACACGTCTCCCGATCACATGGTTGATCATACTCTAGGTTCCACATGCATGTTTTAGCTGAAGGAAGAATAACTTAAACCTGGGTAGTTGAAACCCATGGAATGGGTACTATGCAATATGACTTCAAAGGGTCTTCATTTGCTCACCGAACCTCTCCAATCCTATCACTGCTGCGTTTATGCCCCTGTACACATGCTTGATTCTCTTTCGGAGACATAGCAATCCATAGGTTTTAAGATACTTACTAGTCAGGTTCATTCTTAGGCATTTAATATGCGGTGTTGAGTCCATTTCATTGAGCAAGGAGTAGCTCTTGTCTATTCCATATTTGGCTTAAGGAACTTTATCTGTGCTCATTTCAATCTCTGGTTTTATGCAGCACCCCAACTCACCTTTCCCCTTAAGCAAGCATAAGTTGGTTTTCTAAATTTGAGACCCTGTTCTGTTCTGTAATTCAGTTCCTGTGTAGCCAAGTTTACATTCCGTTTATTACTGATATCTTATGATGTTTCTTTTTCTGTGTGACTTATTTCAGTTAGAATCATCATACCTGAATCCACTCATTGTGCTGCTAAGGGCCTGATGACATAGATTTCATTGCTGAGTGATATTGCTTTGTAAGTAAATACCACAACATCTTTATCCATTTTTCACTTTCTGCGATGTTGAACTTGTACTGTAAACGAGGTTCTTGTAAACAGAGGCGTCCCAAACTTTGGGGTGGCTGTGTCTTTCTGATTTTAATTTCCCTAAGCTATAGGACCATAAGTGGAAGTGCCCTAGGCTCTGTTGCTTTGTTTTTTAGATGTTTCAGGAAACACCATACACTTCTCCCGAGTGTCTGTTGGCAATTTACATCCCGCCCATCAGCATAACAAGGCTCCCAGTTCTCCATGGCCTGTCCTGCCTTTCTGGATTTTACACTTTTTTCAGATGGCCCTTTTGACCGGGGGGAAGTGAGACTTCATTGTAGTGCAGATTTCCTTTGCAAGCTTGCTTGGTTGGCCAAAAAGGGCGTATGAGTTTTTTCCTGAATATATTCAGGAAAAAACGCATACGCCCTTTTTGGCCAAGTGCATCATTGTGGACGTTCTGCCTCTTTTCCTATGCTTTCAATGCAATTCCAGTCTACCTCCTGAAATCGGTTTCCTGCAATTCTGCCCCGCTTTCAAGTCCTCTTGGCAGCCTTACTTCAGTATATTTTTGGACGATAGCTGTCATTTATAACTCTGCAGGTTTGTGAATTACAGTGCCCCTGAGCTCCTTTCTTCAACTCGCTTTCTTTTGAGCTGGCCGCAACACCACAGGACGGCTTCAGGCCCTAATCTGGTTCCGGCACGGCATGCTGAGCCTTTGGTTAATTCCTCTTCCTGGTGGGAAATGAGAGTTAAATTTGCCCGTCCAGACACCTCCAGCTAGTCTCTCATTGGTTCTCGCTATTCCTGTTCATCTTTCGCAGAAATTGCAAACTGGGCCAAACAGGAGGTTAAAGGGACTGACTCTCCAAGTCGGGAGGGTGTTAGTAAAGCGTCTGGAATGTTGCACCCGAGTACCAGGGTACGAAAACTGAGACATATTTGAACACGTCTCCCGATCACATGGTTGATCATACTTTAGGTTCCACATGCATGTTTTAGCTGAAGGAAGAATACCTTAAACCTGGGTAGTTGAAACCCGTGGAATGGGTACCATGCAATATGACTTCAAAGGGTCTTCATTTGCTCACCGAACCTCTCCAATCCTATCACTGCTGCGTTTATGCCCCTGTACACATGCTTGATTCTCTTTCGGAGACATAACAATCCATAGGTTTTAAGATACTTACTAGTCAGGTACATTCTTAGGCGTTTAATATGCGGTGTTGTGTCCATTTCGTTGAGCAAGGAGTAGCTCTTGTCTATTCCATATTTGGCTTAAGGAACTTTATCTGTGCTCATTTCAATCTCTGGTTTTATGCAGCACCCCAACTCACCTTTCCCCTTAAGCAAGCATAAGTTGGTTTTCTAAATTTGAGACCCTGTTCTGTTCTGTAATTCAGTTCTGGTGTAGCCAAGTTTACATTCCGTGTATTACTGATATCTTATGATGTTTCTTTTTCTGTGTGACTTATTTCAGTTAGAATCATCATACCTGAATCCACTCATTGTGCTGCTAAGGGCCTGATGACATAGATTTCATTGCTGAGTGATATTGCTTTGTAAGTAAATACCACAACTTCTTTATCCATTTTTCACTTTCTGCGATGTTGAACTTGTACTGTAAACGAGGTTCTTGTAAACAGAGGCGTCCCAAACTTTGGGGTGGCTGTGTCTTTTTGATTTTAATTTCCCTAAGCTATAGGACCATAAGTGGAAGTGCCCTAGGCTCTGTTGCTTTGTTTTTTAGATGTTTCAGGAAACACCATACACTTCTCCCGAGTGTCTGTTGGCAATTTACATCCCGCCCATCAGCATAACAAGGCTCCCAGTTCTCCATGGCCTGTCCTGCCTTTCTGGATTTTACACTTTTTTCAGATGGCCCTTTTGACCGGGGGGAAGTGAGACTTCATTGTAGTGCAGATTTCCTTTGCAAGCTTGCTTGGTTGGCCAAAAAGGGCGTATGAGTTTTTTCCTGACTATATTCAGGAAAAAACGCATACGCCCTTTTTGGCCAAGTGCATCATTGTGGACGTTCTGCCTCTTTTCCTATGCTTTCAATGCAATTCCAGTCTACCTCCTGAAATCGGTTTCCTGCAATTCTGCCCCGCTTTCAAGTCCTCTTGGCAGCCTTACTTCAGTATATTTTTGGACGATAGCTGTCATTTATAACTCTGCAGGTTTGTGAATTACAGTGCCCCTGAGCTCCTTTCTTCAACTCGCTTTCTTTTGAGCTGGCCGCAACACCGCAGGATGGCTTCAGGCCCTAATCTGGTTCCGGCACGGCATGCTGAGCCTTTGGTTAATTCCTCTTCCTGGTGGGAAATGAGAGTTAAATTTGCCCGTCCAGACACCTCCAGCTAGTCTCTCATTGGTTCTCGCTATTCCTGTTCATCTTCCGCAGAAATTGCAAACTGGGCCAAACAGGAGGTTAAAGGGACTGACTCTCCAAGTCGGGAGGGTGTTAGTAAAGCGTCTGGAATGTTGCACCCGAGTACCAGGGTACGAAAACTGAGACATATTTGAACACGTCTCCCGATCACATGGTTGATCATACTCTAGGTTCCACATGCATGTTTTAGCTGAAGGAAGAATACCTTAAACCTGGGTAGTTGAAACCCGTGGAATGGGTACCATGCAATATGACTTCAGAGGGTCTTCATTTGCTCACCGAACCTCTCCAATCCTATCACTGCTGCGTTTATGCCCCTGTACACATGCTTGATTCTCTTTCGGAGACATAGCAATCCATAGGTTTTAAGATACTTACTAGTTAGGTACATTCTTAGGCGTTTAATATGCGGTGTTGAGTCCATTTCGTTGAGCAAGGAGTAGCTCTTGTCTATTCCATATTTGGCTTAAGGAACTTTATCTGTGCTGATTTCAATCTCTGGTTTTATGCAGCACCCCAACTCACCTTTCCCCTTAAGCAAGCATAAGTTGGTTTTCTAAATTTGAGACCCTGTTCTGTTCTGTAATTCAGTTCCTGTGTAGCCAAGTTTACATTCCGTGTATTACTGATATCTTATGATGTTTCTTTTTCTGTGTGACTTATTTCAGTTAGAATCATCATACCTGAATCCACTCATTGTGCTGCTAAGGGCCTGATGACATAGATTTCATTGCTGAGTGATATTGCTTTGTAAGTAAATACCACAACTTCTTTATCCATTTTTCACTTTCTGCGATGTTGAACTTGTACTGTAAACGAGGTTCTTGTAAACAGAGGCGTCCCAAACTTTGGGGTGGCTGTGTCTTTTTGATTTTAATTTCCCTAAGCTATAGGACCATAAGTGGAAGTGCCCTAGGCTCTGTTGCTTTGTTTTTTAGATGTTTCAGGAAACACCATACACTTCTCCCGAGTGTCTGTTGGCAATTTACATCCCGCCCATCAGCATAACAAGGCTCCCAGTTCTCCATGGCCTGTCCTGCCTTTCTGGATTTTACACTTTTTTCAGATGGCCCTTTTGACCGGGGGGAAGTGAGACTTCATTGTAGTGCAGATTTCCTTTGCAAGCTTGCTTGGTTGGCCAAAAAGGGCGTATGCGTTTTTTCCTGAATATATTCAGGAAAAAACGCATACGCCCTTTTTGGCCAAGTGCATCATTGTGGACGTTCTGCCTCTTTTCCTATGCTTTCAATGCAATTCCAGTCTACCTCCTGAAATCGGTTTCCTGCAATTCTGCCCCGCTTTCAAGTCCTCTTGGCAGCCTTACTTCAGTATATTTTTGGACGATAGCTGTCATTTATAACTCTGCAGGTTTGTGAATTACAGTGGCCCTGAGCTCCTTTCTTCAACTTGCTTTCTTTTGAGCTGGCCGCAACACCGCAGGATGGCTTCAGGCCCTAATCTGGTTCCGGCACGGCACGCTGAGCCTTTGGTTAATTCCTCTTCCTGGTGGGAAATGAGAGTTAAATTTGCCCGTCCAGACACCTCCAGCTAGTCTCTCATTGGTTCTCGCTATTCCTGTTCATCTTCCACAGAAATTGCAAACTGGGCCAAACAGGAGGTTAAAGGGACTGACTCTCCAAGTCGGGAGGGTGTTAGTAAAGCGTCTGGAATGTTGCACCCGAGTACCAGGGTACGAAAACTGAGACATATTTGAACACGTCTCCCGATCACATGGTTGATCATACTCTAGGTTCCACATGCATGTTTTAGCTGAAGGAAGAATAACTTAAACCTGGGTAGTTGAAACCCGTGGAATGGGTACTATGCAATATGACTTCAAAGGGTCTTCATTTGCTCACCGAACCTCTCCAATCCTATCACTGCTGCGTTTATGCCCCTGTACACATGCTTGATTCTCTTTCGGAGACATAGCAATCCATAGGTTTTAAGATACTTACTAGTCAGGTACATTCTTAGGCATTTAATATGCGGTGTTGAGTCCATTTCGTTGAGCAAGGAGTAGCTCTTGTCTATTCCATATTTGGCTTAAGGAACTTTATCTGTGTTCATTTCAATCTCTGGTTTTATGCAGCACCCCAACTCACCTTTCCCCTTAAGCAAGCATAAGTTGGTTTTCTAAATTTGAGACCCTGTTCTGTTCTGTAATTCAGTTCCTGTGTAGCCAAGTTTACATTCCGTGTATTACTGATATCTTATGATGTTTCTTTTTCTGTGTGACTTATTTCAGTTAGAATCATCATACCTGAATCCACTCATTGTGCTGCTAAGGGCCTGATGACATAGATTTCATTGCAGAGTGATATTGCTTTGTAAGTAAATACCACAACTTCTTTATCCATTTTTCACTTTCTGCGATGTTGAACTTGTACTGTAAACGAGGTTCTTGTAAACAGAGGCATCCCAAACTTTGGGGTGGCTGTGTCTTTTTGATTTTAATTTCCCTAATCTATAGGACCATAAGTGGAAGTGCCCTAGGCTCTGTTGCTTTGTTTTTTAGATGTTTCAGGAAACACCATACACTTCTCCCGAGTGTCTGTTGGCAATTTACATCCCGCCCATCAGCATAACAAGGCTCCCAGTTCTCCATGGCCTGTCCTGCCGTTCTGGATTTTACACTTTTTTCAGATGGCCCTTTTGACCGGGGGGAAGTGAGACTTCATTGTAGTGCAGATTTCCTTTGCAAGCTTGATTGGTTGGCCAAAAAGGGCGTATGAGTTTTTTCCTGAATATATTCAGGAAAAAACGCATACGCCCTTTTTGGCCAAGTGCATCATTGTGGACGTTCTGCCTCTTTTCCTATGCTTTCAATGCAATTCCAGTCTACCTCCTGAAATCGGTTTCCTGCAATTCTGCCCCGCTTTCAAGTCCTCTTGGCAGCCTTACTTCAGTATATTTTTGGACGATAGCTGTCATTTATAACTCTGCAGGTTTGTGAATTACAGTGCCCCTGAGCTCCTTTCTCCAACTCGCTTTCTTGTGAGCTGGCCGCAACACCGCAGGATGGCTTCAGGCCCTAATCTGGTTCCGGCACGGCACGCTGAGCCTTTGGTTAATTCCTCTTCCTGGTGGGAAATGAGAGTTAAATTTGCCCGTCCAGACACCTCCAGCTAGTCTCTCATTGGTTCTCGCTATTCCTGTTCATCTTCCGCAGAAATTGCAAACTGGGCCAAACAGGAGGTTAAAGGGACTGACTCTCCAAGTCGGGAGGGTGTTAGTAAAGCGTCTGGAATGTTGCACCCGAGTACCAGGGTACGAAAACTGAGACATATTTGAACACGTCTCCCGATCACATGGTTGATCAGACTCTAGGTTCCACATGCATGTTTTACCTGAAGGAAGAATACCTTAAACCTGGGTAGTTGAAACCCGTGGAATGGGTACCATGCAATATGACTTCAAAGGGTCTTCATTTGCTCACCGAACCTCTCCAATCCTATCACTGCTGCGTTTATGCCCCTGTACACATGATTGATTCTCTTTCGGAGACATAGCAATCCATAGGTTTTAAGATACTTACTAGTCAGGTACATTCTTAGGCGTTTAATATGCGGTGTTGAGTCCATTACTTTGAGCAAGGAGTAGCTCTTGTCTATTCCATATTTGGCTTAAGGAACTTTATCTGTGCTGATTTCAATCTCTGGTTTTATGCAGCCCCCCAACTAACATTTCCCCTTAAGCAAGCATAAGTTGGTTTTCTAAATTTGAGACCCTGTTCTGTTCTGTGATTCAGTTCATGTGTAGCCAAGTTTACATTCCGTGTATTACTGATATCTTATGATGTTTCTTTTTCTGTGTGACTTATTTCAGTTAGAATCATCATACCTGAATCCACTCATTGTGCTGCTAAGGGCCTGATGACATAGATTTCATTGCTGAGTGATATTGCTTTGTAAGTAAATACCACAACTTCTTTATCCATTTTTCACTTTCTGCGATGTTGAACTTGTACTGTAAACGAGGTTCTTGTAAACAGAGGCGTCCCAAACTTTGGGGTGGCTGTGTCTTTTTGATTTTAATTTCCCTAAGCTATAGGACCATAAGTGGAAGTGCCCTAGGCTCTGTTGCTTTGTTTTTTAGATGTTTCAGGAAACACCATACACTTCTCCCGAGTGTCTGTTGGCAATTTACATCCCGCCCATCAGCATAACAAGGCTCCCAGTTCTCCATGGCCTGTCCTGCCTTTCTGGATTTTACACTTTTTTCAGATGGCCCTTTTGACCGGGGGGAAGTGAGACTTCATTGTAGTGCAGATTTCCTTTGCAAGCTTGCTTGGTTGGCCAAAAAGGGCGTATGCGTTTTTTCCTGAATATATTCAGGAAAAAACGCATATGCCCTTTTTGGCCAAGTGCATCATTGTGGACGTTCTGCCTCTTTTCCTATGCTTTCAATGCAATTCCAGTCTACCTCCTGAAATCGGTTTCCTGCAATTCTGCCCCGCTTTCAAGTCCTCTTGGCAGCCTTACTTCAGTATATTTTTGGACGATAGCTGTCATTTATAACTCTGCAGGTTTGTGAATTACAGTGCCCCTGAGCTCCTTTCTTCAACTCGCTTTCTTTTGAGCTGGCCGCAACACCACAGGACGGCTTCAGGCCCTAATCTGGTTCCGGCACGGCATGCTGAGCCTTTGGTTAATTCCTCTTCCTGGTGGGAAATGAGAGTTAAATTTGCCCGTCCAGACACCTCCAGCTAGTCTCTCATTGGTTCTCGCTATTCCTGTTCATCTTCCGCAGAAATTGCAAACTGGGCCAAACAGGAGGTTAAAGGGACTGACTCTCCAAGTCGGGAGGGTGTTAGTAAAGCGTCTGGAATGTTGCACCCGAGTACCAGGGTACGAAAACTGAGACATATTTGAACACGTCTCCCGATCACATGGTTGATCATACTCTAGGTTCCACATGCATGTTTTAGCTGAAGGAAGAATACCTTAAACCTGGGTAGTTGAAACCCGTGGAATGGGTACCATGCAATATGACTTCAGAGGGTCTTCATTTGCTCACCAAACCTCTCCAATCCTATCACTGCTGCGTTTATGCCCCTGTACACATGCTTGATTCTCTTTCGGAGACATAGCAATCCATAGGTTTTAAGATACTTACTAGTCAGGTACATTCTTAGGCGTTTAATATGCGGTGTTGTGTCCATTTCGTTGAGCAAGGAGTAGCTCTTGTCTATTCCATATTTGGCTTAAGGAACTTTATCTGTGCTGATTTCAATCTCTGGTTTTATGCAGCACCCCAACTCACCTTTCCCCTTAAGCAAGCATAAGTTGGTTTTCTAAATTTGAGACCCTGTTCTGTTCTGTAATTCAGTTCCTGTGTAGCCAAGTTTACATTCCGTGTATTACTGATATCTTATGATGTTTCTTTTTCTGTGTGACTTATTTCAGTTAGAATCATCATACCTGAATCCACTCATTGTGCTGCTAAGGGCCTGATGACATAGATTTCATTGCAGAGTGATATTGCTTTGTAAGTAAATACCACAACTTCTTTATCCATTTTTCACTTTCTGCGATGTTGAACTTGTACTGTAAACGAGGTTCTTGTAAACAGAGGCGTCCCAAACTTTGGGGTGGCTGTGTCTTTTTGATTTTAATTTCCCTAATCTATAGGACCATAAGTGGAAGTGCCCTAGGCTCTGTTGCTTTGTTTTTTAGATGTTTCAGGAAACACCATACACTTCTCCCGAGTGTCTGTTGGCAATTTACATCCCGCCCATCAGCATAACAAGGCTCCCAGTTCTCCATGGCCTGTACTGCCTTTCTGGATTTTACACTTTTTTCAGATGGCCCTTTTGACCGGGGGGAAGTGAGACTTCATTGTAGTGCAGATTTCCTTTGCAAGCTTGCTTGGTTGGCCAAAAAGGGCGTATGAGTTTTTTCCTGAATATATTCAGGAAAAAACGCATACGCCCTTTTTGGCCAAGTGCATCATTGTGGACGTTCTGCCTCTTTTCCTATGCTTTCAATGCAATTCCAGTCTACCTCCTGAAATCGGTTTCCTGCAATTCTGCCCCGCTTTCAAGTCCTCTTGGCAGCCTTACTTCAGTATATTTTTGGACGATAGCTGTCATTTATAACTCTGCAGGTTTGTGAATTACAGTGCCCCTGAGCTCCTTTCTTCAACTCGCTTTCTTTTGAGCTGGCCGCAACACCACAGGATGGCTTCAGGCCCTAATCTGGTTCCGGCACGGCATGCTGAGCCTTTGGTTAATTCCTCTTCCTGGTGGGAAATGAGAGTTAAATTTGCCCGTCCAGACACCTCCAGCTAGTCTCTCATTGGTTCTCGCTATTCCTGTTCATCTTCCGCAGAAATTGCAAACTGGGCCAAACAGGAGGTTAAAGGGACTGACTCTCCAAGTCGGGAGGGTGTTAGTAAAGCGTCTGGAATGTTGCACCCGAGTACCAGGGTACGAAAACTGAGACATATTTGAACACGTCTCCCGATCACATGGTTGATCATACTCTAGGTTCCACATGCATGTTTTAGCTGAAGGAAGAATACCTTAAACCTGGGTAGTTGAAACCCGTGGAATGGGTACCATGCAATATGACTTCAAAGGGTCTTCATTTGCTCACCGAACCTCTCCAATCCTATCACTGCTGCGTTTATGCCCCTGTACACATGCTTGATTCTCTTTCGGAGACATAGCAATCCATAGGTTTTAAGATACTTACTAGTCAGGTACATTCTTAGGCGTTTAATATGCGGTGTTTAGTCCATTTCGTTGAGCAAGGAGTAGCTCTTGTCTATTCCATATTTGGCTTAAGGAACTTTATCTGTGTTCATTTCAATCTCTGGTTTTATGCAGCACCCCAACTCACCTTTACCCTTAAGCAAGCATAAGTTGGTTTTCTAAATTTGAGACCCTGTTCTGTTCTGTAATTCAGTTCCTGTGTAGCCAAGTTTACATTCCGTGTATTACTGATATCTTATGATGTTTCTTTTTCTGTGTGACTTATTTCAGTTAGAATCATCATACCTGAATCCACTCATTGTGCTGCTAAGGGCCTGATGACATAGATTTCATTGCAGAGTGATATTGCTTTGTAAGTAAATACCACAACTTCTTTATCCATTTTTCACTTTCTGCGATGTTGAACTTGTACTGTAAACGAGGTTCTTGTAAACAGAGGCGTCCCAAACTTTGGGGTGGCTGTGTCTTTTTGATTTTAATTTCCCTAATCTATAGGACCATAAGTGGAAGTGCCCTAGGCTCTGTTGCTTTGTTTTTTAGATGTTTCAGGAAACACCATACACTTCTCCCGAGTGTCTGTTGGCAATTTACATCCCGCCCATCAGCATAACAAGGCTCCCAGTTCTCCATGGCCTGTCCTGTCTTTCTGGATTTTACACTTTTTTCAGATGGCCCTTTTGACCGGGGGGAAGTGAGACTTCATTGTAGTGCAGATTTCCTTTGCAAGCTTGCTTGGTTGGCCAAAAAGGGCGTATGCGTTTTTTCCTGAATATATTCAGGAAAAAACGCATACGCCCTTTTTGGCCAAGTGCATCATTGTGGACGTTCTGCCTCTTTTCCTATGCTTTCAATGCAATTCCAGTCTACCTCCTGAAATCGGTTTCCTGCAATTCTGCCCCGCTTTCAAGTCCTCTTGGCAGCCTTACTTCAGTATATTTTTGGACGATAGCTGTCATTTATAACTCTGCAGGTTTGTGAATTACAGTGCCCCTGAGCTCCTTTCTTCAACTCGCTTTCTTGTGACCTGGCCGCAACACCGCAGGATGGCTTCAGGCCCTAATCTGGTTCCGGCACGGCATGCTGAGCCTTTGGTTAATTCCTCTTCCTGGTGGGAAATGAGAGTTAAATTTGCCCGTCCAGACACCTCCAGCTAGTCTCTCATTGGTTCTCGCTATTCCTGTTCATCTTTCGCAGAAATTGCAAACTGGGCCAAACAGGAGGTTAAAGGGACTGACTCTCCAAGTCGGGAGGGTGTTAGTAAAGCGTCTGGAATGTTGCACCCGAGTACCAGGGTTCGAAAACTGAGACATATTTGAACACGTCTCCCGATCACATGGTTGATCATACTTTAGGTTCCACATGCATGTTTTAGCTGAAGGAAGAATACCTTAAACCTGGGTAGTTGAAACCCGTGGAATGGGTACCATGCAATATGACTTCAAAGGGTCTTCATTTGCTCACCGAACCTCTCCAATCCTATCACTGCTGCGTTTATGCCCCTGTACACATGCTTGATTCTCTTTCGGAGACATAACAATCCATAGGTTTTAAGATACTTACTAGTCAGGTACATTCTTAGGCGTTTAATATGCGGTGTTGAGTCCATTTCGTTGAGCAAGGAGTAGCTCTTGTCTATTCCATATTTGGCTTAAGGAACTTTATCTGTGTTCATTTCAATCTCTGGTTTTATGCAGCACCCCAACTCACCTTTCCCCTTAAGCAAGCATAAGTTGGTTTTCTAAATTTGAGACCCTGTTCTGTTCTGTAATTCAGTTCTGGTGTAGCCAAGTTTACATTCCGTGTATTACTGATATCTTATGATGTTTCTTTTTCTGTGTGACTTATTTCAGTTAGAATCATCATACCTGAATCCACTCATTGTGCTGCTAAGGGCCTGATGACATAGATTTCATTGCTGAGTGATATTGCTTTGTAAGTAAATACCACAACTTCTTTATCCATTTTTCACTTTCTGCGATGTTGAACTTGTACTGTAAACGAGGTTCTTGTAAACAGAGGCGTCCCAAACTTTGGGGTGGCTGTGTCTTTTTGATTTTAATTTCCCTAAGCTATAGGACCATAAGTGGAAGTGCCCTAGGCTCTGTTGCTTTGTTTTTTAGATGTTTCAGGAAACACCATACACTTCTCCCGAGTGTCTGTTGGCAATTTACATCCCGCCCATCAGCATAACAAGGCTCCCAGTTCTCCATGGCCTGTCCTGCCTTTCTGGATTTTACACTTTTTTCAGATGGCCCTTTTGACCGGGGGGAAGTGAGACTTCATTGTAGTGCAGATTTCCTTTGCAAGCTTGCTTGGTTGGCCAAAAAGGGCGTATGCGTTTTTTCCTGAATATATTCAGGAAAAAACGCATACGCCCTTTTTGGCCAAGTGCATCATTGTGGACGTTCTGCCTCTTTTCCTATGCTTTCAATGCAATTCCAGTCTACCTCCTGAAATCGGTTTCCTGCAATTCTGCCCCGCTTTCAAGTCCTCTTGGCAGCCTTACTTCAGTATATTTTTGGACGATAGCTGTCATTTATAACTCTGCAGGTTTGTGAATTACAGTGCCCCTGAGCTCCTTTCTTCAACTCGCTTTCTTTTGAGCTGGCCGCAACACCGCAGGATGGCTTCAGGCCCTAATCTGGTTCCGGCACGGCATGCTGAGCCTTTGGTTATTTCCTCTTCCTGGTGGGAAATGAGAGTTAAATTTGCCCGTCCAGACACCTCCAGCTAGTCTCTCATTGGTTCTCCCTATTTCTGTTCATCTTCCGCAGAAATTGCAAACTGGGCCAAACAGGAGGTTAAAGGGACTGACTCTCCAAGTCGGGAGGGTGTTAGTAAAGCGTCTGGAATGTTGCACCCGAGTACCAGGGTACGAAAACTGAGACATATTTGAACACGTCTCCCGATCACATGGTTGATCATACTCTAGGTTCCACATGCATGTTTTAGCTGAAGGAAGAATACCTTAAACCTGGGTAGTTGAAACCCGTGGAATGGGTACCATGCAATATGACTTCAAAGGGTCTTCATTTGCTCACCGAACCTCTCCAATCCTATCACTGCTGCGTTTATGCCCCTGTACACATGCTTGATTCTCTTTCGGAGACATAGCAATCCATAGGTTTTAAGATACTTACTAGTCAGGTACATTCTTAGGCATTTAATATGGGGTGTTTAGTCCATTTCGTTGAGCAAGGAGTAGCTCTTGTCTATTCCATATTTGGCTTAAGGAACTTTATCTGTGTTCATTTCAATCTCTGGTTTTATGCAGCACCCCAACTCACCTTTACCCTTAAGCAAGCATAAGTTGGTTTTCTAAATTTGAGACCCTGTTCTGTTCTGTAATTCAGTTCCTGTGTAGCCAAGTTTACATTCCGTGTATTACTGATATCTTATGATGTTTCTTTTTCTGTGTGACTTATTTCAGTTAGAATCATCATACCTGAATCCACTCATTGTGCTGCTAAGGGCCTGATGACATAGATTTCATTGCTGAGTGATATTGCTTTGTAAGTAAATACCACAACTTCTTTATCCATTTTTCACTTTCTGCGATGTTGAACTTGTACTGTAAACGAGGTTCTTGTAAACAGAGGCGTCCCAAACTTTGGGGTGGCTGTGTCTTTTTGATTTTAATTTCCCTAAGCTATAGGACCATAAGTGGAAGTGCCCTAGGCTCTGTTGCTTTGTTTTTTAGATGTTTCAGGAAACACCATACACTTCTCCCGAGTGTCTGTTGGCAATTTACATCCCGCCCATCAGCATAACAAGGCTCCCAGTTCTCCATGGCCTGTCCTGTCTTTCTGGATTTTACACTTTTTTCAGATGGCCCTTTTGACCGGGGGGAAGTGAGACTTCATTGTAGTGCAGATTTCCTTTGCAAGCTTGCTTGGTTGGCCAAAAAGGGCATATGCGTTTTTTCCTGAATATATTCAGGAAAAAACGCATACGCCCTTTTTGGCCAAGTGCATCATTGTGGACGTTCTGCCTCTTTTCCTATGCTTTCAATGCAATTCCAGTCTACCTCCTGAAATCGGTTTCCTGCAATTCTGCCCCGCTTTCAAGTCCTCTTGGCAGCCTTACTTCAGTATATTTTTGGACGATAGCTGTCATTTATAACTCTGCAGGTTTGTGAATTACAGTGCCCCTGAGCTCCTTTCTTCAACTCGCTTTCTTGTGACCTGGCCGCAACACCGCAGGATGGCTTCAGGCCCTAATCTGGTTCCGGCACGGCATGCTGAGCCTTTGGTTAATTCCTCTTCCTGGTGGGAAATGAGAGTTAAATTTGCCCGTCCAGACACCTCCAGCTAGTCTCTCATTGGTTCTCGCTATTCCTGTTCATCTTTCGCAGAAATTGCAAACTGGGCCAAACAGGAGGTTAAAGGGACTGACTCTCCAAGTCGGGAGGGTGTTAGTAAAGCGTCTGGAATGTTGCACCCGAGTACCAGGGTACGAAAACTGAGACATATTTGAACACGTCTCCCGATCACATGGTTGATCATACTTTAGGTTCCACATGCATGTTTTAGCTGAAGGAAGAATACCTTAAACCTGGGTAGTTGAAACCCGTGGAATGGGTACCATGCAATATGACTTCAAAGGGTCTTCATTTGCTCACCGAACCTCTCCAATCCTATCACTGCTGCGTTTATGCCCCTGTACACATGCTTGATTCTCTTTCGGAGACATAACAATCCATAGGTTTTAAGATACTTACTAGTCAGGTACATTCTTAGGCATTTAATATGCGGTGTTGAGTCCATTTCGTTGAGCAAGGAGTAGCTCTTGTCTATTCCATATTTGGCTTAAGGAACTTTATCTGTGTTCATTTCAATCTCTGGTTTTATGCAGCACCCCAACTCACCTTTCCCCTTAAGCAAGCATAAGTTGGTTTTCTAAATTTGAGACCCTGTTCTGTTCTGTAATTCAGTTCTGGTGTAGCCAAGTTTACATTCCGTGTATTACTGATATCTTATGATGTTTCTTTTTCTGTGTGACTTATTTCAGTTAGAATCATCATACCTGAATCCACTCATTGTGCTGCTAAGGGCCTGATGACATAGATTTCATTGCTGAGTGATATTGCTTTGTAAGTAAATACCACAACTTCTTTATCCATTTTTCACTTTCTGCGATGTTGAACTTGTACTGTAAACGAGGTTCTTGTAAACAGAGGCGTCCCAAACTTTGGGGTGGCTGTGTCTTTTTGATTTTAATTTCCCTAAGCTATAGGACCATAAGTGGAAGTGCCCTAGGCTCTGTTGCTTTGTTTTTTAGATGTTTCAGGAAACACCATACACTTCTCCCGAGTGTCTGTTGGCAATTTACATCCCGCCCATCAGCATAACAAGGCTCCCAGTTCTCCATGGCCTGTCCTGCCTTTCTGGATTTTACACTTTTTTCAGATGGCCCTTTTGACCGGGGGGAAGTGAGACTTCATTGTAGTGCAGATTTCCTTTGCAAGTTTGCTTGGTTGGCCAAAAAGGGCGTATGCGTTTTTTCCTGAATATATTCAGGAAAAAACGCATACGCCCTTTTTGGCCAAGTGCATCATTGTGGACGTTCTGCCTCTTTTCCTATGCTTTCAATGCAATTCCAGTCTACCTCCTGAAATCGGTTTCCTGCAATTCTGCCCCGCTTTCAAGTCCTCTTGGCAGCCTTACTTCAGTATATTTTTGGACGATAGCTGTCATTTATAACTCTGCAGGTTTGTGAATTACAGTGCCCCTGAGCTCCTTTCTTCAACTCGCTTTCTTTTGAGCTGGCCGCAACACCGCAGGATGGCTTCAGGCCCTAATCTGGTTCCGGCATGGCACGCTGAGCCTTTGGTTAATTCCTCTTCCTGGTGGGAAATGAGAGTTAAATTTGCCC
The DNA here is from genome assembly GCF_039906515.1 of Pseudorca crassidens. Taxonomy (NCBI): domain Eukaryota; kingdom Metazoa; phylum Chordata; class Mammalia; order Artiodactyla; family Delphinidae; genus Pseudorca; species Pseudorca crassidens. The sequence goes on from NW_027136150.1 coordinate 117,153, forward strand.
GTCCAGACACCTCCAGCTAGTCTCTCATTGGTTCTCGCTATTCCTGTTCATCTTCCGCAGAAATTGCAAACTGGGCCAAACAGGAGGTTAAAGGGACTGACTCTCCAAGTCGGGAGGGTGTTAGTAAAGCGTCTGGAAGGTTGCACCCGAGTACCAGGGTACGAAAACTGAGACATATTTGAACACGTCTCCCGATCACATGGTTGATCAGACTCTAGGTTCCACATGCATGTTTTAGCTGAAGGAAGAATACCTTAAACCTGGGTAGTTGAAACCCGTGGAATGGGTACCATGCAATATGACTTCAAAGGGTCTTCATTTGCTCACCGAACCTCTCCAATCCTATCACTGCTGCGTTTATGCCCCTGTACACATGCTTGATTCTCTTTCGGAGACATAGCAATCCATAGGTTTTAAGATACTTACTAGTCAGGTACATTCTTAGGCATTTAATATGCGGTGTTGAGTCCATTTCGTTGAGCAAGGAGTAGCTCTTGTCTATTCCATATTTGGCTTAAGGAACTTTATCTGTGTTCATTTCAATCTCTGGTTTTATGCAGCACCCCAACTCACCTTTACCCTTAAGCAAGCATAAGTTGGTTTTCTAAATTTGAGACCCTGTTCTGTTCTGTAATTCAGTTCCTGTGTAGCCAAGTTTACATTCCGTGTATTACTGATATCTTATGATGTTTCTTTTTCTGTGTGACTTATTTCAGTTAGAATCATCATACCTGAATCCACTCATTGTGCTGCTAAGGGCCTGATGACATAGATTTCATTGCTGAGTGATATTGCTTTGTAAGTAAATACCACAACTTCTTTATCCATTTTTCACTTTCTGCGATGTTGAACTTGTACTGTAAACGAGGTTCTTGTAAACAGAGGCGTCCCAAACTTTGGGGTGGCTGTGTCTTTTTGATTTTAATTTCCCTAAGCTATAGGACCATAAGTGGAAGTGCCCTAGGCTCTGTTGCTTTGTTTTTTAGATGTTTCAGGAAACACCATACACTTCTCCCGAGTGTCTGTTGGCAATTTACATCCCGCCCATCAGCATAACAAGGCTCCCAGTTCTCCATGGCCTGTCCTGTCTTTCTGGATTTTACACTTTTTTCAGATGGCCCTTTTGACCGGGGGGAAGTGAGACTTCATTGTAGTGCACATTTCCTTTGCAAGTTTGCTTGGTTGGCCAAAAAGGGCGTATGCGTTTTTTCCTGAATATATTCAGGAAAAAACGCATACGCCCTTTTTGGCCAAGTGCATCATTGTGGACGTTCTGCCTCTTTTCCTATGCTTTCAATGCAATTCCAGTCTACCTCCTGAAATCGGTTTCCTGCAATTCTGCCCCGCTTTCAAGTCCTCTTGGCAGCCTTACTTCAGTATATTTTTGGACGATAGCTGTCATTTATAACTCTGCAGGTTTGTGAATTACAGTGCCCCTGAGCTCCTTTCTTCAACTCGCTTTCTTTTGAGCTGGCTGCAACACCACAGGATGGCTTCAGGCCCTAATCTGGTTCCGGCACGGCACGCTGAGCCTTTGGTTAATTCCTCTTCCTGGTGGGAAATGAGAGTTAAATTTGCCCGTCCAGACACCTCCAGCTAGTCTCTCATTGGTTCTCGCTATTCCTGTTCATCTTCCGCAGAAATTGCAAACTGGGCCAAACAGGAGGTTAAAGGGACTGACTCTCCAAGTCGGGAGGGTGTTAGTAAAGCATCTGGAATGTTGCACCCGAGTACCAGGGTACGAAAACTGAGACATATTTGAACACGTCTCCCGATCACATGGTTGATCATACTCTAGGTTCCACATGCATGTTTTAGCTGAAGGAAGAATACCTTAAACCTGGGTAGTTGAAACCCGTGGAATGGGTACCATGCAATATGACTTCAAAGGGTCTTCATTTGCTCACCGAACCTCTCCAATCCTATCACTGCTGCGTTTATGCCCCTGTACACATGCTTGATTCTCTTTCGGAGACATAGCAATCCATAGGTTTTAAGATACTTACTAGTCAGGTACATTCTTAGGCATTTAATATGCGGTGTTGAGTCCATTTCGTTGAGCAAGGAGTAGCTCTTGTCTATTCCATATTTGGCTTAAGGAACTTTATCTGTGTTCATTTCAATCTCTGGTTTTATGCAGCACCCCAACTCACCTTTCCCCTTAAGCAAGCATAAGTTGGTTTTCCAAATTTGAGACCCTGTTCTGTTCTGTAATTCAGTTCCTGTGTAGCCAAGTTTACATTCCGTGTATTACTGATATCTTATGATGTTTCTTTTTCTGTGTGACTTATTTCAGTTAGAATCATCATACCTGAATCCACTCATTGTGCTGCTAAGGGCCTGATGACATAGATTTCATTGCTGAGTGATATTGCTTTGTAAGTAAATACCACAACTTCTTTATCCATTTTTCACTTTCTGCGATGTTGAACTTGTACTGTAAACGAGGTTCTTGTAAACAGAGGCGTCCCAAACTTTGGGGTGGCTGTGTCTTTTTGATTTTAATTTCCCTAAGCTATAGGACCATAAGTGGAAGTGCCCTAGGCTCTGTTGCTTTGTTTTTTAGATGTTTCAGGAAACACCATACACTTCTCCCGAGTGTCTGTTGGCAATTTACATCCCGCCCATCAGCATAACAAGGCTCCCAGTTCTCCATGGCCTGTCCTGCCTTTCTGGATTTTACACTTTTTTCAGATGGCCCTTTTGACCGGGGGGAAGTGAGACTTCATTGTAGTGCAGATTTCCTTTGCAAGCTTGCTTGGTTGGCCAAAAAGGGCGTATGCGTTTTTTCCTGAATATATTCAGGAAAAAACGCATACGCCCTTTTTGGCCAAGTGCATCATTGTGGACGTTCTGCCTCTTTTCCTATGCTTTCAATGCAATTCCAGTCTACCTCCTGAAATCGGTTTCCTGCAATTCTGCCCCGCTTTCAAGTCCTCTTGGCAGCCTTACTTCAGTATATTTTTGGACGATAGCTGTCATTTATAACTCTGCAGGTTTGTGAATTACAGTGCCCCTGAGCTCCTTTCTTCAACTCGCTTTCTTTTGAGCTGGCCGCAACACCGCAGGATGGCTTCAGGCCCTAATCTGGTTCCGGCACGGCACGCTGAGCCTTTGGTTAATTCCTCTTCCTGGTGGGAAATGAGAGTTAAATTTGCCCGTCCAGACACCTCCAGCTAGTCTCTCATTGGTTCTCGCTATTCCTGTTCATCTTCCGCAGAAATTGCAAACTGGGCCAAACAGGAGGTTAAAGGGACTGACTCTCCAAGTCGGGAGGGTGTTAGTAAAGCGTCTGGAATGTTGCACCCGAGTACCAGGGTACGAAAACTGAGACATATTTGAACACGTCTCCCGATCACATGGTTGATCAGACTCTAGGTTCCACATGCATGTTTTAGCTGAAGGAAGAATACCTTAAACCTGGGTAGTTGAAACCCGTGGAATGGGTACCATGCAATATGACTTCAAAGGGTCTTCATTTGCTCACCGAACCTCTCCAATCCTATCACTGCTGCGTTTATGCCCCTGTACACATGCTTGATTCTCTTTCGGAGACATAGCAATCCATAGGTTTTAAGATACTTACTAGTCAGGTACATTCTTAGGCATTTAATATGCGGTGTTGAGTCCATTTCGTTGAGCAAGGAGTAGCTCTTGTCTATTCCATATTTGGCTTAAGGAACTTTATCTGTGTTCATTTCAATCTCTGGTTTTATGCAGCACCCCAACTCACCTTTACCCTTAAGCAAGCATAAGTTGGTTTTCTAAATTTGAGACCCTGTTCTGTTCTGTAATTCAGTTCCTGTGTAGCCAAGTTTACATTCCGTGTATTACTGATATCTTATGATGTTTCTTTTTCTGTGTGACTTATTTCAGTTAGAATCATCATACCTGAATCCACTCATTGTGCTGCTAAGGGCCTGATGACATAGATTTCATTGCTGAGTGATATTGCTTTGTAAGTAAATACCACAACTTCTTTATCCATTTTTCACTTTCTGCGATGTTGAACTTGTACTGTAAACGAGGTTCTTGTAAACAGAGGCGTCCCAAACTTTGGGGTGGCTGTGTCTTTTTGATTTTAATTTCCCTAAGCTATAGGACCATAAGTGGAAGTGCCCTAGGCTCTGTTGCTTTGTTTTTTAGATGTTTCAGGAAACACCATACACTTCTCCCGAGTGTCTGTTGGCAATTTACATCCCGCCCATCAGCATAACAAGGCTCCCAGTTCTCCATGGCCTGTCCTGTCTTTCTGGATTTTACACTTTTTTCAGATGGCCCTTTTGACCGGGGGGAAGTGAGACTTCATTGTAGTGCACATTTCCTTTGCAAGTTTGCTTGGTTGGCCAAAAAGGGCGTATGCGTTTTTTCCTGAATATATTCAGGAAAAAACGCATACGCCCTTTTTGGCCAAGTGCATCATTGTGGACGTTCTGCCTCTTTTCCTATGCTTTCAATGCAATTCCAGTCTACCTCCTGAAATCGGTTTCCTGCAATTCTGCCCCGCTTTCAAGTCCTCTTGGCAGCCTTACTTCAGTATATTTTTGGACGATAGCTGTCATTTATAACTCTGCAGGTTTGTGAATTACAGTGCCCCTGAGCTCCTTTCTTCAACTCGCTTTCTTTTGAGCTGGCTGCAACACCACAGGATGGTTTCAGGCCCTAATCTGGTTCCGGCACGGCACGCTGAGCCTTTGGTTAATTCCTCTTCCTGGTGGGAAATGAGAGTTAAATTTGCCCGTCCAGACACCTCCAGCTAGTCTCTCATTGGTTCTCGCTATTCCTGTTCATCTTCCGCAGAAATTGCAAACTGGGCCAAACAGGAGGTTAAAGGGACTGACTCTCCAAGTCGGGAGGGTGTTAGTAAAGCATCTGGAATGTTGCACCCGAGTACCAGGGTACGAAAACTGAGACATATTTGAACACGTCTCCCGATCACATGGTTGATCATACTCTAGGTTCCACATGCATGTTTTAGCTGAAGGAAGAATACCTTAAACCTGGGTAGTTGAAACCCGTGGAATGGGTACCATGCAATATGACTTCAAAGGGTCTTCATTTGCTCACCGAACCTCTCCAATCCTATCACTGCTGCGTTTATGCCCCTGTACACATGCTTGATTCTCTTTCGGAGACATAGCAATCCATAGGTTTTAAGATACTTACTAGTCAGGTACATTCTTAGGCATTTAATATGCGGTGTTGAGTCCATTTCGTTGAGCAAGGAGTAGCTCTTGTCTATTCCATATTTGGCTTAAGGAACTTTATCTGTGTTCATTTCAATCTCTGGTTTTATGCAGCACCCCAACTCACCTTTCCCCTTAAGCAAGCATAAGTTGGTTTTCCAAATTTGAGACCCTGTTCTGTTCTGTAATTCAGTTCCTGTGTAGCCAAGTTTACATTCCGTGTATTACTGATATCTTATGATGTTTCTTTTTCTGTGTGACTTATTTCAGTTAGAATCATCATACCTGAATCCACTCATTGTGCTGCTAAGGGCCTGATGACATAGATTTCATTGCTGAGTGATATTGCTTTGTAAGTAAATACCACAACTTCTTTATCCATTTTTCACTTTCTGCGATGTTGAACTTGTACTGTAAACGAGGTTCTTGTAAACAGAGGCGTCCCAAACTTTGGGGTGGCTGTGTCTTTTTGATTTTAATTTCCCTAAGCTATAGGACCATAAGTGGAAGTGCCCTAGGCTCTGTTGCTTTGTTTTTTAGATGTTTCAGGAAACACCATACACTTCTCCCGAGTGTCTGTTGGCAATTTACATCCCGCCCATCAGCATAACAAGGCTCCCAGTTCT